>NC_060067.1:147993863-148296893 GCF_922984935.1 Meles meles
TCTGGGTGGATGAGTAGCTGCCACTGAGCTAAGAGTTGAAACTGACCAGATTAGTCACAATTTACTGCCCAAGCCTTCCCATGAAGTTGCAAAGCTTCATTAGAGTCTAACACTCCAAAATAATTACATCAGATTGCAGTTACTGTCTAGGTTGGAAGACAGATTGATGGAGCTTCTTACACCACCATTTTTCAAGAATTCTTTTCATTATCATTCTCTTTTGAAATAAAAAATTTTAAATGTCTAGTTATAAGAAATAAAAAGAATGTATAAATGTATAGAGGATAATTTTCTTTAATCATTTTAAAATTATTTGGAAACTGTTAAAATTTTGTTTGGAATGGTTCTTTGAGAACATTTTGTATATTTATGTATTTACTTATTAAAGATTTTTATTTATTTATTTTTCAGAAAGAGAGAGAGCGATCACAAGCAGGGGGTGGCGAGCAGAGGGAGAGGGAGAAGCAAGTTCCCTGCAAAGCAAGGAACCTGATTCAAGGCTCAATCCCAGAATTCTAAGATTATGACTTGAGCCTTTGGCAGACGCTTAACAGAATGAGCCACCCAGGTGCCCCTCTCTAAGATCATTTTAAATAATCTGTACTTTCTTTGATCTTAGAAGGTTCTATATATATACACATATATATGTAGTTATATATAGTGTGTATGTTTATAAATATATATAGTATTGTGTATTTGTGTGTATATGTACGTGTATACATATATATATGTAAATTGTGATTTCACTTAATCTCGGTTTTCTACATATGACAATATAAACATCTTTTATATATTTTAAGTACTTCTCTTCAAGTTAATGTGTAATCGTATTAAACAAAATCAAATATTGTGAGAAAACCTAGATAGAGAAGAATGTCATCTTCTTCGCCATAATCCACACACCCTGGGTAAAACTTGATAGTCTCCTTCCACTAAAAATAATATCAAGGCTATCCCACTAATTAAGATATCAGATTTAGGTTAACCAACATCAGTATATGTATGCAAACTTTGGCATAAAGAAGAAAAGCTCTAGAAAAATGGTATTTTACTATCAAGAGGGATGTGTGGAGCCATCTTTAGGACAAGTCAGTTGACTTAGAAATGTCTATAAAATTGGATTGTCTGATTTCATAAGCTTGGCTATATTGTTTTCTGTGAAAAACTCTCAGTTTTCTAATTTTTCATGGATTGAAACTGTGAAGAGGAGGCTAACACACTGAAATGACATCTGATAAGGGGAAGTCAAAAGAATTAGCGACTAATAAAAATTCTCTGGGGATATGCCTTGGAAAGGCAAGTAATGACCAGGCCTTTCAGGTACTCTTTTCAGTGTGTTTACATTGTGCTGGAATTAAGTAATTGAAATTTAATAACAAAGTATTGTTTTGTTCACCTTACTCTCTTTTATATAAGGAATATATTTTTTAGGAAAACAATATGTTTTGATTTACTAGTTTTGTTTCATCCTGGACTTATTTTTATATATTTAAGGAGTTTGGTTGTTTGGAATTCACTGATATGGATTCCCTCAGTTCTTAATTAAAATTAATTATGCATTAATTCACAAAGTAATGTGTCTTCCAAAACTCTTAGGTAATCGAAGGGAAAGAATCTTTCCAAACTTCTTTTGCCCTTTAATTTTTTTCATTACATTCACATTATTCCTAAGGGGTTAGAAGTTACTTAGAATAATTTTGAAGTGCTTAAATTTTATTCTAGGTATCTTGGGAAAAGATACCTGGAGCATTTTAAGCGGGAACACTGTGATGTAACTTCATTTTAAAAGGATCACTAAGACTGCTCCATGGATATTTGCCTGGGTAACAGCCCAAGTGAGAGATGATGGCAGCTTGCCAGGGTAGATCTAGTAGAAATTATAAGAAATGGTTTGATTTAGGATGTATTTAGATAATAGGGAGATCAGAGCTTACCAACAGAATGAATGTGGGAGTGAGTAAAGGAAGTAACCAAAGAGGATACCTTGTGAACCGACCTGAGCAACTGGGACAATGTCTTGTTCACTGCTAAGTTTCTAGTACCTATGACAGTACCCAGCACATAGTAGGCACTCAATCAGTATTTTTAAACTAAGGCCAACCACACCTCAGTCTGCGCAGTCTCCACCATCCCACTCTGAAATTTATTATTTACCAAAATAATAATAATGACTAACATTTGTTGAGCACTTACCATGTCTCACAAACTTCTCTAAGTGTCTCACATGTATTAATTCATTTAGTCATAGAAAAGTCTTTCTAAGTTCCATTTATAGCTTCGGAAACTGAGCACAAATATATTAGGAAACTCACCCACAGTCACACAGCAAACAAACAGAAGAACAGGAAGTTGAACCTATGCAGTCAGTTTCCAGAACCCATCCTCAAACCATTACACTATTCTGTCTTTGGATTTACTCAGGTCTTCATTAAACCACAGTTTCTCTCATCTCCCCGGTTGAGGTTATTGCCATTCCCTTGGCCTAGAATGCTTTTTCCCCTTTTCATTTTATGGCTAACTCTTACTCATTCTTAAATGGCTTCACTATCTTCCATAAACCTGTGACTATATCTGTAATAAAATGTACTACACCTGTATTACCCACAACTGTTCCCATCGTGGCACCCATAGCATTGCATTGTCACTGCTACTTCGTATCTTCTACTAGACTACAAGCTTCAAAAAGGCTGGAGTCATGACTGCTTTGGTCACATGTGCATCCTTAGTACTCATACAGTGCTTGGCACATGCTTAGGGATCAATGAATGATAATCTTTTACCCTTCATAGCCTTGTGTATGTGCTCTGCCTGGAATGCCTTTCTCCTACCCCCAACCCATGCCTTGTGTACTGGGGAAACTTCTGTTTTCCAGGTAACTGTTTCTTGCTCTGTGAGGCTTCCTTAGAGCCATCCTCAGCAACAGGGTAGAGTTCAGAGCTCCTGCTTAAACTCTCTGAATAGCCATTGACAATCATATATGTGTAGGGTTGTTTTTTTTTTTTTTTCCTTCTTGATTGATGTTTGACAAATTATAGACTGTGACTCCCTCTGGGTATGGTTATGACCCATAACCATTTGGGGATTTGGGGTTTGGGGATCATGACTAGCTTTTTATTTTTTAAGATTTTATTTATTTATTTGACACACAGAGAGAAAGGACATAAGCAGGGGGAGCTGCATGCAGAGGGAGAAGTAGGCTCCCTGCTGAGTAGAGAGCCCAGTGCAGGGCTCCATCCCAGGACCCTGGGATCATGACCTGAGCTGAAGGTAGGTAAGGCAGATGCTTAACCGATTGAACCACCCAGGCACCCCATGACTAGCTTTTTAAAAAGGAAAGAGAGTGTAGTAAAATAGAATAGAAAAGAGTATATTGCGTAGAGTAAGGCTAAATATTGGGAGGTTACCAGCTGTAATGCAACAGAGCGTGAGTTCTAAAACCAGACACCCTGGACTCAAATCCCAACTTGACATTAACAAAATAACTGCTTGACTTTGGCCAAGTTATTTATCCTTTCTGTGTCTCTGTTTCCTCATATGAAAAACAGGGATAGGGCCTGGTTCATAGAATGATTACAAGGAATAATTAAGTTAATATGTATAAAGAGATTAGAACATTTTGAGGATTAGTGCATTCAACCTTTGTTTTGTTTGCATACATATATAAAATATATATGTGCCTGTACCGAACTGCTGTGGAAAATGTCTTTCTCACTGTGAATTGCCACAAGGAAAGGACTTTGCTCTAGGCTTAGACATCTTTGAAAGTAAGGATTGTATTTCATTATTCTTTAACACTCTTCTGACTTACATAAAAGTAACACTTTATATCTTGCTTTCTTTCTAGAAAGGATTGAAAAAACTCAAAGTTAACATTTTATATTACACAGGTGTCAGATTGTAAATAGAAAATAGAGGTAAATAAAGGAAAAGTCTGTACAAATGCTGCCCATTAAAGTCAATATAGTTTCAGTCCGAACCTCTGGGCAGGTTGGGCAAAAGGGGAGATGTGATAGACTATAAAGTTCTCATTACCTGATGAGAGGAAAACAAGTTCTTCACAGAGACAAGCTTTTTTCCTGATTCTAAATTCCAAAGGAAAGTTATCACATGGCCTTCTATAAGAAAAATAGAGCAATAAAATAGAACTTTGCACACCTAATAAACAATAAAATGGGCATTTAGACAGTTTGTCATAAATACTGCATCTCTTAACTAGGTTTTATTTCAGGTAAGATAGTAACAGGTAAGAGATATTAAATAAATACTGTGTGCTGGTCTCGTTTAAAGTGATCCTTACAATAACTGTGTGAAGAATTGTTACTCTCAGAGACCAAGGCATAGAGAAATGGAATAATTCGACCAAAGTGATCTAATGTTATAAAGAAGCATGAGCAATAAGATAGAAAAAAAATATTCTTAGAGACAAAGGAATGAATAAGCTAGGAGAAAAAAAAAAATGGACCAGACCTCCATCAAAGATCAGATTTCCAGATGTCTCCTGAACTCCTACTATTACTCTGGATATACAGTCTCCCTCTGGGTTCAACTCATAAGGATTAATCCTGATACAGATTTCCATAAAATCTTTTTAAGCTTGTCCAAAACAATCTCTTATCCTACAACCAGAATAGCCAAAGAAATATGTTGCTAAACTAGGGATTTATCTTCAAGTTAGCTCAGCTTACAGTTTTTTTTCCACTTCAACATCAAGGTCAAGATGGATGTTAAGTACATTTCCTTCCTATATTTGAAATAACCATGTAGAAGTACAGAAGATACTAAAATCTTAACATAATGGAAAGGAAGGGGTAAAAAGAGATTTCAGGATTTGTAGAAATAACATTTTTAGAAGGTGGATGGAATATTACCAGGGGTAAAAAGTGCTATTTCATAAAAATAAAAGGAGTTGGCTCATCAAGAAATGTAATACTGGGGCATGTGGGTGGCTGAGTTGGTTGAGCATCTGCCTTAGGCTGGGGTTGTGATCCCCTGGCCCTGGGGTTGTAATCCCCTGGCCCTGGAATTGAGCCCTGCAAGGGGCTCCCTTCTTTGCAGGGAGCCTGCTTTTCCCTCCCCACTGCTGCTCCCCTTGTTTGCGCTCTCTCTGTGACAAATAAATAAATAAAGTCATAAAAAAAGAAGAAAAAGAAAATGTAATACTGTTTGTGCTACTAATGATGGAACTTCAAAATACATAATATAAAAGCTGAAAGAAAGAAAAGGAGAAACACACAAGTCCATAATTATAGTTGGAGATTCCAACACTGCTGTCTCAATAATTGATAGAAAAATCTGTAAGGGTATGTATTGAAGACTGGAACAATACCATCAATCAACTTAAATAATTGACATTTACAGAACAGTCCACCAAACAACAGCATAACACACATTATTTTCAGTGTATATGGAATATTTATCAAAGGAGATGATATTCTGAGCCATAAAACAAATTTGAATATAATTAAAAGTATTTAAATCCTAAAAATTATTTTGCCTTACAACAATTGACTTAAATTAGACATAAAAGCAAAAAAGGTCTCTCGAAAATCCCCATAAGTTTTGAAACTGGATAACATACTCTAAATAACCCATGGATCAAAGGAGAAATTGCAAGGTAAAATACTTTGAACTGGATGAAAAGAAAATACAGCATGTCAAAACATATGGGATGCAGCTAAGGCAGGGCTGAAAGGGAAGTTCATATCATCTAAAAATGCTTATTTTAGAAAAAACAAAAATGTTTAAAGTCAGTGCCCTAAGCTTTCATTTTAAAAAACTAGAAAGAGGGAGGAGTCAAGATGGTGGAGAAGTAGCAGGCTGAGACTACATCAGGTAGCAGGAGATCAGCTCGATAGCTTATTTAAACATTGCAAACACCTACAAATCCAACGGGAGATCGAAGAGAAGAAGAACAGCAATTCTAGAAACAGAAAATCAACCACTTTCTGAAAGGTAGGACTGGCGGAGAAGTGAATCTAAAACGACGGGAAGATAGACTGCGGGGGGAGGAGCCGGCTCCCAGCAAGAGGCGGAGGAACGGAGCACAAAATCAGGACTTTTAAAAGTCTGTTCCACTGAGGGACATTGCGCTAGAGGCTAAACCAGGGTGAAGCCCACGCGGGGTCAGCGTGGCCCCAGGCCCCGCAGGGTCACAGAAGGACCGGGGGTGTCAGAGTGTTGCAGAGCTCGCAGGTATTAGAACAGAGAAGCCGGCTACAGAGACAGAGCCGAGGACTGAACTCTCAGCTTGGGGTTACCTTGAACTGGTCGCAGGCTGGGTGAGCTCGGAGCGCGGCTAGAGGCTGGGGATACGGGAGTGATTGGGTGCTGTCCTCTGGGGGCGCACTGAGGAGTGGGGCCCTGGCTCTCGGCTCCTCCGGGCCGGAGACTAGGAGGCCGCCATTTTCATTCCCGTCCTCCGGAACTCTACGGAAAGCATTCAGGGAACAGAAGCTCCCAAAAGCGAACCCAAGCTGATTACTTAGTCCGGCCCCTGGTAAGGGCGGTGCAATCCCGCCTCGGGCAAAGACACTTGAGAGTCACTACAACAGGCCCCTCCCCCAGAAGATCAACAAAATATCCAACCAGGACGAAGTTCATCTATCAAGGAAAGCAGGTTCAGTTCATAAGACAGCAGCGCAATTCCAGAGGAGGAGAAAACAAAGCACGGAACTCATGGCTTTCTCCCCATGATTCTTTAGTCTTGTGGCTAATTCAATTTGTTTTTCTTTTTTCAATTTTTTTTTCTTTTTTCTTCTTCTGCTAAATTTTTTAAAACTTTTACCCTTTTCTTTTTTAACGTTTTTTGACTAGTTTATCTAAATATATATATTTTTTCTTTCTTTTCTATATTTTTTCTTTATTTGTTTTATTTTTTAAATTTTTTTCTTTTTTTTTTTCTGAACCTCTTTTTATCCCCTTTCTCCCCCCCACAATTTGGGGTCTCTTCTGATTTGTTACAGTGCATTTTTCTGGGGTCTTTGCCACCCTTTTAGTATTTCATTTGATCCTTCATGTCCTCTTATCTGGACAAAATGACAAGGCAGGAAAAATCACCACAAACAACAAGAGACAGTACCGAAGGCTAGGGACCTAATCAACACAGACATTGGTAATATGTCAGATCAAGAGTTCAGAATGATGATTCTGAATGTTCTAGCCGGGCTCGAAAAAGGCATGGAAGATATTAGAGAAACCCTCTCTGGAGATATAAAAGCCCTTTCTGGAGAAATTAAAGAACTAAAATCTAACCAAGTAGAAATCAAAAAAGCTATTAATGAGGTGCAATCAAAAATGGAGGCTCTCACTGCTAGGATCAATGAGGCAGAAGAAAGAATTAGTGATATAGAAGACCAAATGACAGAGAATAAAGAAGCCGAGCAAAAGGGACAAACAGCTACTGGACCACGAGGGGAGAATTCGAGAGATAAGTGACAGTATAAGACGAAACAACATTAGAATAATTGGGATTCCAGAAGAAGAAGAAACAGAGAGGGGAGCAGAAGGTCTATTGGAGAGAATTATTGGAGAGAATTTCCCTAATATGGCAAAGGGAACAAGCATCAAAATCCAGGAGGTGCAGAGAACCCCCCTCAAAGTCAACAAGAATAGGTCCACACCCTGTCACCTAATAGTAAAATTTACAAGTCTTAGTGACAAAGAGAAAATCCGGAAAGCAGCCTGGGAAAAGAAGTCTATAACATACAATGGTAAAAATATTAGATTGGCAGCAGACTTATCCACAGAGACCTGGCAGGCCAGAAAGAGCTGGCATGATATATTCAGAGCACTAAACGAGAAAAACATGCAGCCAAGAATACTCTATCCAGCTAGGCTATCATTGAAAATAGAAGGAGAGATCAAAAGCTTCCAGGACAAACAAAAACTGAAAGAATTTGCAAACACCAAACCAGCTCTACAGGAAATATTGAAAGGGGTCCTCTAAGCAAAGAGAGAGCCTAAAAGTAGTAGATCAGAAAGGTACAATATACAGTAACAGTCATCTTACAGGCTAATAATGGCACTAAATTCATATCTCTCAATAGTTACCCTGAATGTTAATGGGCTAAATGCCCCAATCAAAAGACACAGGGTATCAGAATGGATAAAAAAACAAAACCCATCAGTATGTTGCCTACAAGAAACTCATTTTAGACGTGAAGACACCTCCAGATTTAAAGTGAGGGGGTGGAAAACAATTTACCATGCTAATGGGCATCAGAAGAAAGCTGGGGTGGCAATCCTTATATCAGATCAATAAGATTTTAAGCCAAAGACTATAATAAGAGATGAGGAAGGACACTATATCCTACTCAAAGGGTCTGTCCAACAAGAAGATCTAACAATTTTAAATATCTATGCCCCTAACGTGGGAGCAGCCAACTATATCAACCAATTAATAACAAAATCAAAGAAACACATCAATAATAAAACAATAATAGTAGGGGACTTTAACACTCCCCTCACTGAAATGGACAGATCATCCAAGCAAAAGATCAACAAGGAAATAAAGGCCTTAAATGACACACTGGACCAGATGGACATCACAGATATATTCAGAACATTTCATCCCAAAGCAACAGAATACACATTCTTCTCTAGTGCACATGGAGCCTTCTCCAGAATAGATCACATCCTGGGTCACAAATCAGGTCTCAACCGGTATCAAAAGATTAGGATCATTCCCTGCATATTTTCAGACCACAATGCTCTGAAGCTAGAACTCAATCACAAGAGGAAAGCTAGAAAGAACCCAAATACATGGAGACTAAACAGCATCCTTCTAAAGAATGAATGGGTCAACCAGGAAATTAAAGACGAATTGAAAAAATTCATGGAAACAAATGATAATGAAAACACAATGGTTCAAAATCTGTGGGACACAGCAGAGGCAGTCCTGAGAGGAAAATATATAGTGGTACAAGCATTTCTCAAGAAACAAGAAAGGTCTCAAGTACACAACCTAACCCTACACGTAAAGGAACTGGAGAAAGAACAAGAAAAAACACCTAAACCCAGCAGGAGAAGAGAAATCATAAAGATCAGAGCAGAAATCAATGAAATAGAAACAAACAAACAAACAAAAAAAAACAATAGAAAAAATCAATGAAACTAGGAGCTGGTTCTTTGAAAGAATCAATAAGATTGATAAACCCCTGGCCAGACTCATCAAAAAGAAAAGAGAAAGGACCCAAATAAATAAAATCATGAATGAAAGAGGAGAGATCACAACTAACACCAAAGAAATACAGACAATTATAAGAACATACTATGAGCAACTCTACGCCAACAAATTTGACAATCTGGAAGAAATGGATGCATTCCTAGAGACATATAAACTACCACTACTGAACCAGGAAGAAATAGAAAACCTGAACAGGCCCGTAACCAGTAAGGAGATTGAAACAGTCATCAAAAATCTCCAAACAAACAAAAGCCCAGGGCCAGACGGCTTCCCAGGGGAATTCTACCAAACATTTAAAGAAGAACTCATTCCTATTCTCCTGAAACTGTTCCAAAAAATAGAAATGGAAGGAAAACTTCCAAACTCATTTTATGAGGCCAGCATCACCTTGATCCCAAAACCAGACAAGGATCCCACCAAAAAAGAGAACTACAGACCAATATCCTTGATGAACACAGATGCAGAAATTCTCACCAAAATACTAGCCAATAGGATTCAACAGTACATTAAAAGGATTATTCACCACGATCAAGTGGGATTTATTCCAGGGCTGCAAGGTTGGTTCAACATCCGCAAATCAATCAATGTGATAGAACACATTAATAAAAGAAAGAACAAGAACCATATGATACTCTCAATAGATGCTGAAAAAGCATTTGACAAAGTACAGCATCCCTTCCTAATCAAAACTCTTCAAAGTGTAGGGATAGAGGGCACATACCTCAATATTATCAAAGCCATCTATGAAAAACCCACTGCAAATATCATTCTCAATGGAGAAAAACTGAAAGCTTTTCCGCTAAGGTCAGGAACACGGCAGGGATGTCCATTATCACCACTGCTATTCAACATAGTACTAGAAGTCCTAGCCTCAGCAATCAGACAACAAAAAGAAATTAAAGACATCCAAATTGGCAAAGAAGTCAAACTATCACTCTTTGCAGATGATATGATACTATATGTGGAAAACCAAAAAGACTCCACTCCAAAACTGCTAGAACTTGTACAGGAATTCAGTAAAGTGTCAGGATATAAAATCAATGCACAGAAATCAGTTGCATTTCTGTACACCAACAACAAGACTGAAGAAAGAGAAATTAAGGAGTCCATCCCATTTACAATTGTACCCAAAACTATAAGATACCTAGGAATAAACCTAACCAAAGAGACTAAGAATCTATACACAGAAAATTATAAAGTACTCATGAAAGAAATTGAGGAAGACACAAAAAAATGGAAAAATGTTCCATGCTCCTGGATTGGAAGAATAAATATTGTGAAAATGTCCATGCTACCTAAAGCAATCTACACATTTAATGCAATCCCTATCAAAATACCATCCATTTTTTTCAAAGCAATGGAACAAATAATCCTAAAATTTATATGGAACCAGAAAAGACCTCGAATAGCCAAAGGAATATTGAAAAAGAAAGCCAAAGTTGGTGGCATCCCAATTCCGGACTTCAAGCTCTATTACAAAGCTGTCATCATCAAGACAGCATGGTACTGGCACAAAAACAGACACATAGATCAGTGGAACAGAATAGAGAGCCCAGAAATCGACCCTCAACTCTATGGTCAACTAATCTTCGACAAAGCAGGAAAGAATGTCCAATGGAAAAAAGACAGCCTCTTCAATAAATGGTGCTGGGAAAATTGGACAGCCACATGCAGAAAAATGAAATTGGACCACTTCCTTACACCACACATGAAAATAGACTCCAAATGGATGAAGGACATCAATGTGAGAAAGGAATCCATCAAAATCCTTGAAGAGAACGCAGGCAGCAACCTCTTTGACCTTAGCCGCAGCAACATCTTCCTAGGAACAACGGCAAAGGCAAGGGAAGCAAGGGCAAAAATGAACTATTGGGATTTCATCAAGATCAAAAGCTTCTGCACAGCAAAGGAAACAGTTAACAAAACCAAAAGACAGCTGACAGAATGGGAGAAGATATTTGCAAATGACATATCAGATAAAAGGCTAGTATCCAAAATCTATAAGGAACTTAGCAAACTCAACACCCAAAGAACAAACAATCCAATCAAGAAATGGGCAGAGGACATGAACAGACATTTCTGCAAAGAAGACATCCAGATGGCCAACAGACACATGAAAAAGTGCTCCACGTCACTCAGCATCAGGGAAATACAAATCAAAACCACAATGAGATATCACCTGACACCAGTCAGAATGGCTAAAATTAACAAGTCAGGAAAGGACAGATCCTGGCGAGGATGCGGAGAAAGGGGAACCCTCCTCCACTGTTGGTGGGAATGCAAGCTGGTGCAACCACTCTGGAAAACAGCATGGAGGTTCCTCAAAATGTTGAAAATAGAACTACCCTATGACCCAGCAATTGCACTACTGGGTATTTACCCTAAAGATACAAACGTAGTGATCCGAAGGGGCATGTGTATCCGAATGTTTGTAGCAGCAATGTCTACAATAGCCAAACTATGGAAAGAACCTAGATGTCCATCAACAGATGAATGGATAAAGAAGATGTGGTATATATACACAATGGAATACTATGCAGCCATCAAAAGAAATGAAATCTTGCCATTTGTGACGACGTGGATGGAACTAGAGCGTATCATGCTTAGTGAAATAAGTCAATCGGAGAAAGACAACTATCATATGATCTCCCTGATATGAGGACATGGAGAAGCAACATGGGGGGTTAGGGGGATAGGAGAAGAATAAATGAAACAAGATGGGATTGGGAGGGAGACAAACCATAAATGACTCTTAATCTCACAGAACAAACTGGGGGTTGCTGGGGGGAGGTGGAGTTGGGAGAGGGGGAGGGTATGTGCTATCGTGAGTGCTGTGAAGTGTGTAAACCTGGCGATTCACAGACCTGTACCCCTGGGGATAAAAATACATTATAAAAAAAAATTGGAAGGGGAGGCGAACCATAAGAGACTATGGGCTCTGAAAAACAACTGAGGGTTTTGAAGGGTCGGGAGTGGGAGGTTGGGGGAACAGGTGGTGGGTAATAGGGAGGGCACGTATTGCATGGAGCACTGGGTGTTGCGCAAAAACAATGAATACTGTTACGCTGAAAAAAATAAATAAATTTAAATACTGAAAGAAAACAGTTAAAAAAAAAAACTAGAAAGAAAGCAAATTAAACTGAAAGTCCAGAAAAAATAATAAAATAAAAGCAGGAAACAGGAAAATAGAGAAAACAATGAAAGTAAAAACTGGTTCTTTGGAAAGATTATAAAATTGATCTTCTAGTCAGACTGATCACAGAAAAAGAGAGAAGACACAAATTAACCAGTTTCAGAAATGAAAGAGAGAATGCATATCTCTATAGCTTATACAAATATTAAAATGCTAATTAAGTAATAAGCTTTATGCTGATAAACTCAACAACCCCTGTGAAATGGCTAACTTTCTTGAAGGACAGTGCCAAAATTTACTTCATTAGGAATAGGTAACAGGATAGGCTTATATTTATTATAGACATTGAATTCATAGTTTAAAAATTTCCCACAAAGAAATTTGGGCCCATAATGGTTTCACTGGTGAATTCTATGTAATATTTGAGGAAGAAATAATGCCAATTTTGCATAAATTCTTTTTTTTCTTTAAGATTTTATTTATTTATTTGACAGAGAGGGAGATCACAAGCAGGCAGAGAGTCAGGCGGGGTGGGGGAGCAGACTCCCCACTGAGCAGAGAGCCCAACGTGGGGTCATCCCAGGACCCTGGGATCATGACCTGAGCTGAAGGCTGCGGCTTAATCCACTGAGTCACCCAGGCACCCCGCCAATTTTGCATAAATTCTTCAGGAAAATAGAAGAAGAGACACTTCTCAACTCATTCTCTGGGACTGGCATTACACTGATAACAATACCAGAAAAAGTCATTATATAAAAGGAAAACCACCGAATAACATCCCTCATGAGCATAGGGGCAAAACATTTTTAAAAAATTTTTATTTGAATACAGTTTAGCTAACATATAGTGTATTATTATTAGTGTCAGGGTAGAATTTAATGATTCATCAGTTGCATATAACACCTGTGCTCATTACATCATGTGCCCTCCTTAATGCCATCACCCAGTTACCTCATCCCCCGACACCCCTCCCCTCCAGCAACCCTCATTTCCTATACTTAAGAGTCTCTTATGGTTTGTCTCTCCCTTTGTTTTTATCTTATTTTTCCTTCCCTTCCCCTATGTTCATCTGTTCTGTTTCTTAAATTCCACATATGAGTGAAATCATATGGTATTTGTCTTGGCAAAATATAGAGAAAGCCCAGATGTCCTTCAACAGATGAATGGATAAAGAAGATGTGATACACACACACACACACACACACACAGTGGAATATTACTCACCATCAAAAAGAATGAAATCTTGGGGCGCCTGGGTGGCTCAGTGGGTTAAGCCGCTGCCTTCGGCTCAGGTCATGATCTCAGGGTCCTGGGATCAAGTCCCACATCAGGCTCTCTGCTCAGCAGCGAGCCTGCTTTCCTCTCTCTCTCTCTCTGCCTGCCTCTCTGTCTACTTGTGATCTCTCTCTGTCAAATAAATAAAATCTTAAAAAAAAAAAAAAGAATGAAATCTTGCAGTTTGCTATGATGGGATGGAACTAGAGGGTGTTACGCTAAGCAAAATAAGTCAGTCAGAGAAAGACAAATACCATAGGTGAAAAACATTTTAAAGAAAAGTAGCAGTTGGCCTGAGTTCCTGTCAGGAAGCTGATGCCTGGTGCTAATCCTTTTCATATAGCATTGGTGCAAGGAGTCCATCCTTTCCTGACCTATGCATCTAAGAATGGAGCTTACCAACAGAGGAAACCCAAGCACACTACCTATAGTAAGAGAGCTAAAACTTCATTATTAGGATTAGACAAATATCTTCTGTTATTGGAAAAAATATCACAGTACAAAAGAAAAAAGATTAATGAACAGAACATTCAACCTGAGCTGAAACAAAGTTTCTATAGGGAAAAGAAGAGCTTTATTTTTTTTCTATATTTCCGTTGTATTTATTCAAATGAGCAAAGATGTTTCTCATGTTTAATTGCACAAATTGCTTCAGGACTGTAGATACATAGACACCCAAAGGGAGATGAAATGCGTGTCAGAAAAAGACTGGAAAAAATGTATACCCAGGATTGGGATGTCCTTGTCTATTTTTTTAAGGTATAAAAATCAGTTTATTTTCATTTAATTGGAACCCACTTATTTCCTCAAAGAGCCACAAAGGAGATTTATCATTTTCTTTCAGTAGTTCTCCAGCTTTTTTTTTTAACTTTATTTTATTACATTCAATTGAAAAGGAAAGCTTTAAAAGATTTCCTATTAAAAAAAAAAGATTTACAATTTATTCCCTTGCAGAAATTGTAAAAAATGTTACATCCCCAAAAACATACCTGATATATGAAAAAATTTAAGGAATTCAAACTTAAGATAAAGATTGCTGGCCTTTTTAAAAAAAAATTTAAAGAAGGGATAAAAGAGAAAGGCAAAGATATCTCTTAACACATGGAATAAAGACAGAGAAGATAATAGAAAATATTTATAAAGGTGTGAAACACAGAACATTAGTCCAGACAGTAAATATTTATCCAAGAGAAAAAAAAAAGCGAATGGAGACAATGAATGGTAACAACCATCTAGATATAGATTTAATAGATACACATTACCAAGATAAAGAATTCATTTTTTAGTTTCTCCTTTTTTTTTTTAAGATTTTATCTTAAAATCTTAATCTCTTTTTTAAGAGAGATCACAAGTAGGCAGAGAAGCAGGCGGAGAGAGGGAGAAGCAGGTAGAGAGAGGGGGAAGCAGGCTCCCCACCCAGCAGAGAACCCAATGTGGGACTCCATCCCAGGACCCTGGGATCATGACCCGAGCCGAAGGCAGAGGCTTAGCCCACTGAGCCACCCAGGCGCCTCGGTTTCTCCTTTTCTTAATTATGAATGACTTTTGAAGTTTACTAAATAATTTTCTAACATCCACTGAGATTATCATAAAATTATTAGATTTTGTAATTTTCTACAAAATCCTACTTACTCATTATGATTTCTGTTTGCTAGAGGTTATTTTTGAGGGGAGAGGAAGAGAATTTTGCATGATTTTAACCTATAATTTTCTTTCCTTTTGCTACACTTTAGGATTTTGTAAAATGAACTAAAGAACTCTTCACCTTTTCCTGTGCTCTGGAACATTTCTGATGACATGGGGTTTTCTTACTCATTGAGAGTTTTGTAGAACTTCCCTATAAAACCAAATAGTTTTGCTCCTTTGGTGGGAGAAGGGTCAGGAGACAGAGAAAATATTGTTGTAATTAGTTCTCTAAGTCTTCTCTAGCAAACTGATAATTAATATTTTGATATTTTATATAGTATCAATCTAGATTTTATGATAATCTCAGTGGAGATTTCAGCTGGGGTCATGATCCCAGGGTACAAAAATCTAATTAATTATCTATTGATCTAGGTATATTGTTATATTTAGCATGATAAAATTTAGTGTGATCTTTTCTGATAATGTTTAAATCTCTTTTATATCTGCAGAAACATTCTCTATATTTTGGAGGGAGTATGAAGATAATAATGGCAAATAACAGGCTTTAAAATTGGGCTGGTGGGGTTGATATCCCAGCTCCACCATTCACAGGGTTTCTGATTTTCAGCTTATTAATTAAACTCTTCTTTAGGGTGCCTGGGTTGCTCAGTCAGCTAAGGGTCCAATTCTTGATTTCTGTTAAGATCATGATCTCAGGGCTGTGAGATCAAGCCCTACATGGTGCTCATGCTGGGTGTGGAGCCTGCTTAAGAATCTCTCTCCCCAGGGCATCTGGGTGGCTCAGTTGGTTAAGCGTCTGCCTCCTGCTCAGGCCATGATGTCCAGGTCCTGGGATCCAACCCCATGTCTGGCTTCTAGCTTAGCAGGGAATCTGCTTCTCCCTCTCCCCCCTGCTCATGCTCTCTCTCCCTCTCAAGTGAATAAATAAAACAAAAACAAAAACAAATAAATCTCTTTCTGCCCCCTCCCCTTATTCTCTATAAAAAGAAAAAAAAAGAAAAACAAAAACAACAACCGTCTTTGTGCCACAGTTTTCTCATCTGTAAAATGGAGATGATGATGACAATAAAAATAACAACTATTTCATAAAAAATGTAAAGTGAAATATTGAGAACATTGACCCGTTGTTACTATACAATAAAAGTTAGTCATTACTGTAATTATAATTAGAAGCTATATTACCTTTTTCATTCCTGGCACAATTTTGGTGACTTAATCTATTTTTATTTTTCTTGATTATCCTTGCCAAGATTTATTTGTCTTTTCATGTATCCAGTTCTTTTGTTTTATGGGTCAGTTTTTTTGTTCTGTATTAATTTAAGCCTTTACCTTTAGTATTTCCCTTTTTATCCTTTATTTGACTTCATGGTGTTGTTCATTTTGTTAAGATTTTTTTTTTTCTAGCTCTGAGTTGAAAGCTAGCTTCTTCACTTGTTTCTGTGTTCTTGTTTTTTTAGCAAGTACATTAAAATTATAAACTTCTTTTTGAATACTATGATGACTTTTCCCTCAGGATTTGCTGGTTAGTGTTTTTATTTTGTTTCAGTTCTACATATATGAACATTTCTGTGGCAGTTTTCCCTTTAGACAGCGAATACATTAGAAATACATTTGTAAATTTGCAGATGAATAATTTTTGTGTGTTTTTTGATTGGGGGAGGAGGGATGGAGAATTGGGGAGTGAGTCTTTACTTGTGCTCACTAAATATTCCATACATGATATTAGTTTATCAAATTTCTAGGATGGCCAGTACATGGACAATTTTTATAAATATTTTTTGCATGTTTGAAAAATAAATATATTCTGTATTTATTTGGTAGACAGTTTCATACAGAAAATGCTATCAGAAACTAATAATTAGATTGAACCTGTTATTTCAGTCAAGCTAGAAAATTGTTATTAAAAATCCTTTTTTCCTTAACTTTATTTGTAATTTTCTGAAAAAAATGCATTAAAATAAATTTCTCCTTATTCTGTTAATTTTGAAGCTATGTTATTAGGTGTATTGTTTCCTAATTGCTCTATTTCTCAGTAAATCTGTTTGTGAATCTCTGTTGTTCATATGCTCCTTTAATTTTTTACTCCTGAATTCTATTTTGTTTGATATTAATAATATACAAGCTTTCACTTTGTTGGCATTTGCATTATTATATGAAAATACAAAAGAAACAAATGACATGTTCTCTGTCTCAAGGAAGTTATAATCCCTACTATATGTGTATATATATATATACATATATATTTTAAAGTTCAAATTCAGGGCTCTTTTATTTTACTCCTGACATATACTTCTTTTTGTTCTTACAATATTCTTATTAATGCACATATTTGATGTGAGGTACCCTATGCTCTTAGTTAGTACAAGTAAGAATTTTCTAAATGTTTGAGATAGTTGCAATAAAACTAATACAGCATTCAGGAAAATAAGATATTTATACACAGATGTCTGACCAGAGCATCAGATTATTCAATTTACATTTGTTTTTATTAATTTAGTTTTTCCTAACTGTGAAACTAAATGTATGTTTTAGAAGTTTGATCATTGTGTTCATAAAGCCTGTGAAAAATTCTGGTTTCAGTGTTCCTGTGTGCATTGTATACCTCCTTTATGACAGTAATTAAAGAGCATACAATATGAAAGGTTCTTCACACGCCTTACATTTTGATGGTTATCTTTTAAGTATTCGAGCTTGAAAGAACAAAATATATTCTTTATTTTTTTTGAAATGGGAAAAATTTAAATTTGTTTAGTGAAAAACAAACTATTCCACAATAGAAACTTAAAAACACAAAGAATTGAGGCCATCTGTGCCTGAAAATAGAACTTGACATTTCTCTTCAGTTAAATTTACTACAGATTTCTTATTAAAGAAATATAGAATGAGAGAGCAGTTGTGAGCCTAATAATCATTTGGCTTAATTTTTTTATCTTATTAAAAAGAGGCAAAAAAGACTGTAGTTAATGGAATACCAATGGCTAGTTTGTAATGATAAATTTTATAAAGGTATATATTTTCTTCTCATGATGAAATATCATTACCACACTAGAAGAAATGTCATAATAATAATAGAAATTTAAATGCAGGTTTTATTATTTACTCTTCCTCTATCTTCCATTACATTGCTGGAAAGAGCATGAATAATGTTTTGTTTTCATTTTTAATTTATGTGACTTTCCCTTTGTAATTTAAACATCGGTTACATTTTTTAAGATACTTGTCATATTTCTAGCCCAATGTGTACTATTTTTCTTGCCATCATTTTAATAACTAGATAAGTATTATAAGGGAATATATGTTGAGAAGGAACAACATTTGAATATATATGATAAAGCTATAGGTGGAAAAATTGATTGTTTTACTTTTCCCAAAGAAACCTCCTCATGCAGTTGTTTAATGTGAAAGGTTTTTTCTTGAAAAGGTTAAAAAAGTTCTAATCAACTTTTGTACATTATGTAGAACTTCATTTTCTAAACTCTGCAAAAGAAAGTTTCATATTTAATGGGAAATCATGAATTATTCCATTTATTATCTACTTCCTCCTTTCAAAGACATGATCTGGATAAAAGGCGGGGTGAATAATTTCAAAAAAATACAATACATTTTTAATGGGAAGGTGCAAACTACAGATTCTCATGACTATTAGCAAGTGTAGAGGAAACAGAATTTTACTTGCAAAACTCGTCAAACTCTTGCAAAGATAAAATGTATGACATACTTTAGTAAAAAAAGAACACAGTAAGCTGAACTTTTCTTTTTAATGCAACTTGTTGTTTTTACTAACTTTTGTCTTTGTATTCTCCAGCTTTACATTTTTATTAAAAGTTGATATTTCACTCAACTTTTATGAAAAATTGATAGTTCTTTAATTTATAAAGAGGTACTGATGAAGAGCTGAAGGAAAAAGTTTAAATGATAATATTTGAGACAAAATTTCCTAAAAAATAGAATATTAAAAATTTTGGAGAGCGATCGCAAGACTATATTTCAAAAAACAGTAACTGTCATATGGGGTTTTATATTACTAAAGTTGTAAATAGTAATAGTAAAAAAGTAAATTGTAAGTTATAAATAGAAATTGTAATAGTAAATTTTTTATACTAATAAAAAATTGTAAATAGTAATAGCTCATCATGATGCGATGAGCTAGCGTGATCATGTTTATATGTGTTTGTATCCATTGTTTGTAGTCATGTAGTATAAAGCTTACCTTTTGTTTTTCTCCTCTTTTTCTTATGTTTATTGTTGTTGTATTAGGTCACAGATTACAGATTACAAAAGAATTATATTACTCAGATTTCTTCTTTTTATCCTTATGACTTAATCCAAAAACTGGGATTATTTTCAGGCTTTATTTTTCAGCTTATGTTTAATTGGTTTTCCTATAGGTGAAAGTTACAGTGTGATTTGAAAAAAAAGAACAAAAATCCTTATGACTGCCTCATTTAGCCAAAGGTGCTTGGGCTCAACAGTGGGCTCAACTGTGAAAATACCTTCTCTGAAAATTCTTCTGAAACCATGACACTCATCCATACCTTCCCATGTCCAGTCTTTAGCTTAACATTTTTGTTTGTAAATAAGTTTGAGTTTCTCAAGGGAGTTTGCAAGTAACAGCACCATGTTAAAGACTGTGTAATTAGCCTCATCTAAAAAGCTATCTTTCTTCCGGTGCCTTTCACTAAACTTCTAAAGAAAACCTTTTTAAAATGTGGTTAAGTTTGAGATTTTTTTCTAGCAGAGAAAATCTTTCAGTACAGAAAATGTCTGTTACGGCTACACGGGTAAATATTGTGGTAATACTTTATATTGACTGATGAATAATTTTATTCATTCCTCCTTGATGACAATCTCTGTACTTCAAATATTTGACTGACTTAGAATCACTTGAGTAAATAATTTTTAACAGGATATGCATGTAAAAAACGCCTTTATATTATTAAGGGAATTATTTAAAAAGGTAGTGTAACATTGCAGTCTGTACTGTCTGCTGAAAAACCACAGCTTTCCTCTGATAACAGGTAACAATCACCAGCAAAAATACTATTTGACTGATTAACATTTTGCTAAATATCAGTTCTTACCTAATTGAATCTGAGAAATAATCTTTTGTCCATTCTACATGAATATTCCATATGTCCTAAAATAATATCGCCCATGTTGAAGTGGGTTTTTATTGTAATCTTTGCAGAATTCTTTGCTAATCATATTTTTAAATATTTTATTTTTTTTGATAGAACTATATTAGTAATCACCCTACTTATGAAATATTATAGGCTCAACTTTATTTCTTAGTTATTAGATTTTTTAAAAAGGAATTAAAAGTTCAATGGCATTGTTCAGTTTGTATATATGCTTTTAAAATGTTGGCAGTCTGGTTTAGGCTTTCTAACTTTGATTACTAATAAATAAAAATTTATATTTTCCGAAAATACAAAGCACACTGACATAGGTCGCACTTTCAAATTAGCAAACTTCTAGTTGTTTAGAAAAATCACAAAAATCCTATTCCATAACTTCTCGGGAGGTGGATTTTATGTATTTATTTTTAAGTTACCAAATAAGTCCAGCTATCTAAAATGATTCTAAGTCTAAACTGAAACAAAAATCCTGCCATATCAATATTTATGTTCTGATTTGTTGTAACATTTTCATGATTAGGTTGTTTTGATTTATACAATTAAAGGTGATATCACATTTATTTGGATGGCAATTCTGAGATTTCCAGAAACGGTGTAAACTAACACATGTGTTTGTCGTGTTTCTTTGGAATGAAGCAAAAATGTTATGTATTTCAATCTGTTAGGAGAGTTTTCATATAAAATTATCACAACATCTAAAGTATATTATGGTACAGTCGTAAGTATAGAACAATAGATATACCTTCAATTTTAGTTTTTATTTTCTCTTAAAGCAAATATGACCAATAAATTTCACAAAGGAAATCGTGATTGTTAAAATAGCTGTTACATTAAAATTCCTATGACATGATGAGTCAGAATTGCAATAATGCTATTACAAGAGTTACTTTCTTTATTGAAATATATGCTAAAACAATACATAAGCTGCAGTGATTGTATTATCTTTACTATATTGTTCATTTTTCTTTAAGGAAGTTCACCTAAAATGTTTAAGAGAAATTAATAACAATGATCGTCTTAATGACTAATTCACTTTTAATAACTAATTATAATAAACAATAGATTTTTCATTTCAAGTATAACAAATTCTACTTTTTGAGATATTAGCATGTACATAAAGTAAGTCATATTATTTATATTGGTGGATATACTGAGATGCAAAATGAATTTGCTTTAGAGAACCCATCATATTAAAAATGCTTTTTATGTATTTTATTTGGATTAATAAAAATGCCTCATTAAATATGTGTATGTTTATCTCTAAAATATTTTTCTAATTTTTCCAAACATGAAAATTGAGTGGTTTGAAAACTGTTCATCCATGAGATGCCACCTGCCCTATTTACATTTTTAACAGTTGAGTATTTGTTAACTGATCTCATAGACAGCTACATATTTTGCTGTTTCCAGATGAATGAGATAGAATACCATGCATAACTTTACATTTATCTTCTTTGAGTGTCACCTTATTTACATATCAATTAAAATAATATCTGTATTAAGATGGATAATGAAAGTTATCAAATTTACATGATGTGACTGCAGTTTGCTAAATTTCCAGTAGATGCCCCCAGAGACCAGTCAACTTATTGGAAATCCTTTAAATTTAAAAAGCGCTTTTTCATAATGAAACTTTTCTTTTTGTATTTTGAAGCACATGGAAAATAAAAGTCCTAAAACTCTCAATTCTCCAGTGGTTATTACACAGAAATATATGTGAGTGGTGATAGTTTATTTCTTAATTAGTGTTAGTTCTTAATCAGTATTAGTCAATACTATGGCTAACAATTGTTCAAAACCTACATGTGTGATATTAAGAAAAACCACTTTCCATTTTCATTGTAATTCTATATGCTTTTCAGCCACTTCAAATATAATTGATATTTTTTCTTTCTAACTTCTCTTTCTTTATACATATTTATATGGCTAGGGGAATGGCATATTTTGTTTTATCTTTTGGGAAAATTTTATTCTTCTCACAAAAAATATAAAAGATACCCAAATTACTTATATGGTTTTTATCAGTATGTGTGTCAAGATATGTATATTTTCCCATTCTAATTTTATGCCATACCTACCTACATTGAATAGTATGGGTAAGAATAGTGACTGACTCACTTTATTCCATGGAAATTATATTAACTGAAGCTATTTAAGTATTAATTTAAGAGTCGATGTAATTATCCCGTAGGTGATTCCAATAACATTTATTCCTACAATATGAATGTAAGACTGTTATAACTGACACATAGATAACCCACTAGTGACTTATAAATATTAATTTAATGGAATAAAAGTATTATCATGACTTTTGATTAGATATTACATATCTTTTGAGTTTATCTTTGTCAGATTAAATAAAAATTTTATGATCTTGTTTTAAAGTATGATTTTTTATTAAACTGCTTTTGAAATAATTTACTGAATATGAAGCTTCACCTTGATAGTATTTGAGTTTGTCCTATGAAGAAAATATGTTAAATATATTAATCATGTATTTGAGTAGTTGACAATTAATTTTGATTTTGAAAGTCCATCTAATAACTCATAGAAGTACCTATAAGTTAAGAGAAATAAAGTAAGCTGTCATATCTATTCATTTCATTTATTCATGTTGTTCATATTTGTAGAAGTGTGTGCTTTTTATCCCTTCATATGTTTGTCTTTCTCAGTGTTCTTCTTTTATTAGACTTCATATATCCTTGAGTGACAATCACGTCTATTTAATTTGCTTTCCATGGTTGCTACTGTCTTATTCCTTATTTTGAGGAAGAGGATTCTTTAGGAGAGTCACGGAATGATACTAATCTCTTTTCCCAAGTCAGCATAAACATGGATTAGCATGGACAAAGGCAATGGCTTTCAAATTTGAGAGTTACATGTAACTGTCCAATTATGGCAAATTCTGAAACAATCAATGCAAATAAACAAATATGTGTAGAGGAAGAGAAAGAGAAGAAAAACCAACAAATCTGATGTAATAGGAGACAATATGGTAAAGTCGAAAAAACAGAATTTGCACTTAGAAACCTGGATGTGAATTTAAGTTCTGCCCCTTTATTACTTTGTATGGCTTTGTCCCTTACGTAGCAAGTCACAACCTCACTGAAGACAGTTTTTTAATCTGTGAAAATGGACGTGTTGCCTTGTAGCGTTATCCTGTGTTAGAAATTATGTCTATGCAGTGTCTACCACATTGTAGGTACTCTGTAAGTAGCCATTGTGAATGTTTTAAGACAGAATTTTAAAATGATATAAAATCTCATGACTGTTTAACAGGAAGCTCCTCATCTCTCAGCATCTCCACACATTCAACTGCTAGGAAGTTCTGTCAGTGTCAGTTTTACTTTCTGTAAATGTAAAGATTTTTTAAAAAAATCTTTGAATCTTTTAGGGCAGATTTTTTTTCCATTTTATTTATTTTTTCAGCGTAACAGTATTCATTCTTTTTGCACAACACCCAGTGCTCCATGCAAAACGTGCCCTCCCCATTACCCACCACCTGTTCCCCCAACCTCCCACCCCTGACCCTTCAAAACCCTCAGGTTGTTTTTCAGAGTCCATAGTCTCTTATGGTTCGTAGGGCAGTTTTTATATAAGTTTAAAATGTACAGACTCTCCGTTGAAGAATGCCTTTAAATAGTAATCAAATCCATATGGAATGGATGACCACTTAATTCCATTCCTAAATTCATCCTTCTCCAGCTGCATCTCTGGGGTGCAACCTCGGGTATCTGCAATGACAGATGTCTTCCTCAAGTCAGAGTAGAGACTTATAGAGCCCAGCATATCCATGGATGTCACAACTTCTGCTCCTATGAATGGCATGTTTTCTGTCAGGAAAACTCCTCTCAAATTCCATAGTATCAAGTCTACATAAATTTTACCAGAATTCTCAATTTTTGCCCAGTATAGTGACTTTTTAGGTCAAGGAGGTTTTTCTTTTTCTGATACTTATGAAGAATATATTTTAATTTAGACTAATATTGGTTTTAATATTACAAATGAAACCAAAGACCAAATAACTTTGGGTTCAAATGAAATAACAAAATAATAAATTTAAATCCTGTCTATATTTCTATTTGTGTTTAGAAAAATTTTCTTTCCATAAAGCAAGTCAACTTTGCCTGTGATTCTGCTATGAGATATAAAACCTGAAAAATCCAAATGTAATGGAGGGACTTGATAAGGTTTTTTTTCAGATGGCCAGTTCATTTTAATAAAAGAAAATTATTTTGATTAAAAGAAATAATTTGCACTAACTACAAAGATTGAAATAGGAACTTATTTAGTAAATCACTAATTGCTCTTTCTTGCTTTCAGATTAGTAATGAGGCTTAAACAATGACATACCTATATACATGCATGTGTGTGCACACATGAATGTGTATAGAAAATCAAGGTGATATCAGCATAGCTATTTATGCATTTTAAAATACATCTCTATTTGAAATCTCTTACACAAAGAATGGTCTTTTTAAAAAATGTACAAGAAATTTTAAAAGATTGATACCAGTTATATATCATGGATGTTCTGAGGCTGAAAGATGTCTTGGAAACCATTTTAATACAGTCCCTTCTGAATCCATTCTGTACTTCGGTCACAGGCAGCAGACACTGATTCTGACTAATGAAGTAGAAACCATTTTTTGGAAGGATATTGGGTAATGAGCTGAATTTAGGGAGAAGTCAGTTCATATGAAAAGGACAAGACCTGAGACCCTTGATAGGATGTTGGTAGCAAGAACTACTTGAGACGTTTCCCAGGATGTCACTCCCAAGATGACTAAGCTCCAACAACCTTCTAAACCTTCATTGTATTTCTTGCCTCAAGATTCAAAATTATGGGAGAGGATTATGGTACAATCAGTTGCCTTAATTTGGGTCACTGTGGATCCACCGCTTGGTTAGAGAGTCTTTAAAATCAAATCCCACCAAGATGACCCACAGTGTGAGAATAGTCATTTCCCAAATGTTCTGGAGTGCTCCCTGTGGAAGTGGAACTAGATGTTGGGTGGACCAAATCCAACCAAAACACCTTAACCTTCTAGGTGAAGGAAATAAGGAATGATTTTCTGCATTCCAGTTGAGATTAGAGATAAGAGATTAGAATGTAGATGGCCTCCTGGCTTGTGTTTATTTTTATTGTTTAAAGTCAATGTTCTCATTTTTACTTTTTTATAATTTTCTTTGAAAGCATAACCTTACAAAGATGACAGTGCTTGTTTGAAACAGGACTGGATTTTGTTTGAAACAGGGCTGGGTTTTCAGCTCCTCATTCTCAGATCTCCTCTATTCTCCCACAGCCTGCCCCCGCTTTGGAAGTACCACTTAGATATTCCTTGAGCCTTCTCACACTCAAGTTGTCTGAGCCATACTCATTATCTTTACACAAAGCTGTTCATCCTTTTGTATTCCCCCTCCTTAACTTGTTAAATTACCAATTACCTATGATCTGACCTCAAAACATGGTTGTCATCCTAGGTCTTCCCTTTCCTCCACACCCAACACCCACTCAGTCACTATGGAATTGCTAAATCTCCTAAATATGTATTGAATCCTCCCTACTTCTGTCCATTCCCTCCGCCTTTCCTTTGGTGTAGCATCTGTGACCTGTCCTTTCCAGAACCAACATCCCTTCTCCCTGCTTCTGTTCCCAGTTCTACTCTCTTCCTGGCCATTCACTAGGATCTGGTGTAAATTTCAGATTCAAAAACTCAAGGATGCTAAATTGAAAGTCTTTATTTTTTTATAACTTAATTTTAATTCCTGGCCCTGAGCCTTGATTCTCCCTAGTGTAAAAATCTAATCTTGTATCTCTCAGGTAATGTGAGTCCAATTCAGGGATTTCTCAGGTTATTCAAGATTCTGATGCCTCTTCCCCTCACCCTATTTTCTTAATACAGAAACAACCCAGTGCTGGTGCAAGGTCAAGGGAAGGAGAGTTGCCAGATTTGGCAAATAAAAATATAGGATATACACTTCAATTTGAGTTTCAGAAAACAATAAACTTTTTTAATATAAATGTGTCCTATGCAATATTTGGAGCATCCTAATACTAAAAAAATTATTCATTGTTTATCTGATATTCAGATTTAACTGGGCATCCTGCCCAGTTTTGTCTGGCAGCTCCAGGGCTGGGGGTTTGTCAGTATTTACTTTCAGATCTTAATTTAGGACCTTGCTATAGAACTGAATGTACCTATCTGGTATCTCATTTCTCCATTCTTCTTGGCTAACATAACTCCAGTTTTGCTTGGGAGAGAAATGTGTCCAAGGACAGGCAGGATATTTGCTTTTCCCAGTCTCCTGGCAGCAAGGGGTGGCCATGTGACAAAGTTCTGGCCAATGACAGCAAAGTGAGATCTACTGACAGTTATAGGAATGCTTTTGTTTTTCCCATTAGAAAGGAAAGACACATCTGGTGCCACCAACCTCCCCTTTCTTTTTGCCTTGAAGATGGGCACAGTATCTGAAGCTATAGCAGCCCTCCAGTGACCAGCAGGGGACGAGCATGAGGGAAAGATTAATGTAATCTCAGACGCACTGAACTTGCCAGACCACTGAACCAAGGCCAGTAGATGCATACTTTTACGCATCTTGTGCTGTGATAAGTGGAAACCTCTAGTTTTAAAGGCGCTATGAAACAAGTTCTCTTACTTGTTGTTGAATGCATTCTAAACCTATGGGTTTCTGTACAGGTGTCCACCTCTGATGCTCTCAATCCATTCTTCTCTGTCAGATCTGGAAATATATTGACCTGACTCCTTTGATAGTTCCCTGATGCTTCTTATTCTCAGAGTTAACAGCTGTGTCCTTCAATTCCCAGTGGACAACCCATACAAGAGCGTGTTAGCACACACTCCCTTGTTGTGGCCAGTGACATTATGACAGATAGACCAGCCCTCTCTTTCCATTAACTTTTGTGTCATACGTGGAGCCTATAGACTGTTACGGCATTTTCCCCCATACCTTCAGCAGCTGTGGATAATTACAGTGGCTAGTTCTGGTCCTCTTTTACCGAGAAACCCTATACGGTGACTTCTGCTGTGACTTGTGTAGACGCAGGTAGAAAGCAGGGGAACAAGAGGACATGGCCTTTGCAGCATCTCTCACTGCTCCTCCTTCATACTCTCCTCCTTTATCTTGACTGGAGGGTAGAAACAAGCAAAATGCTGTTACTTCTTTTCCCCATATCATATGTTTTTGGTCTCATACAAGATGGTGGCTTTTCCCTAGGAATGTGGTTTACTTACTGTCTTTATGGATGAACCCTGTTACCAAAGGTGCCATGCATCTGGCTGCTGGATGGGGGAGGGTAACAATTCAGCTCCGACACTCCTTCCAGATGATTTTTCCAAGCTGCAATCTCATGTAGTCATTTCCCTAACTTGGATCCTTCAATGGTTCTACCTCTACCTTACTCCTAGCTTGGAGTCCAGACTTCTTACCATGGCTTTGCGGTCCTATCTTTTCTTTTAAAACTTCTCTCTCATCACTCCTCTCTTGACCTCCTTTATGTGCTCCATTTCATACCTAAGCTGATCCCCTGAGTAAGACATTCTTGGTGGGTAGAATCTGGGCATTTTTGTTTTGTTTATTTGTTTGTTTTTTTAATTCTATAGATGAGTCTATTGCAGAGCCAGGAGCTGGGAACCAGTAGTGGAGGACTTTACATTTCTCAGAGCATTTTCATATACATAATTTAATTTTGTTCTTAGAAGAATCCTGTGATATAGGTAGAGCATAGATTGATATGCACATTTTACAAATGAGATGAAATGAGGCCCAAGGAGCTTAGGTAGAACTGGGCTCAACCTTGAGTATCCTGACTAATTCTAGGCTGTTTCCACTCCACACTGAAATTTTTATTGCTCGTAGTATCACATTATGTCAGTTTTAAATACTTAATTGTCTCCTGATTTAAAAAAAGTGTCATATAATTAGTAGTTCTATGGTTTGGCCTCTGATTGCTCATTAAGTAGAATAATAGCCACCACATAGCTGTTATCCCATCACCCTCTTTATTTCCTGTATAGTACTTTCTATCATCTAAAATTATTTATTATTTGCTTATTTACTTGTTGGTTGTGTTTTTCCACTAGAATACAAACTTCACAACGGGAATGAACCCATTCAGCCTAGTACAGTGCCTTCCACTTGGAAAATTTCATAGTTATTCATTGAATAATTAAATGAAATATTCTTTTGTCACGTTGTCTCTTTGCATATGATCTGTCGCTAAATTAGAAGTGAATTATTAACAAATCATTAACTTAATCCTAACTGAAAATATTTCCAATATTCTTAGTAATAGATTGTAATAAACATTTTCTAACCAAACATCCAGTATGAATGAATTAATGAATGAACTTCCATAACATACAGTGAAGCCACTTAATATAGAGTGCATTTTTTATATTGAATGGCATGTTTAATTTTTGCTTAGCATATTGGTTTTTTTGTTTTGTTTTACTGGGAGGCTACTATATCAAGTACTTTTGGATATTGTAATTGCTATGGTCTAGATGTGTTCCCCTAAATTCATATGTTGAAATCCTAACTCCCAAAGGTGGTAGTACTAGTAATTGAGGTCTTTAGGAGGTGCTTAGGTCATGAGGGCTCTGGGATTAGTGCCTTATAAAAAAACAGTCTCGAAAGAGACCCCCAGCCCCTTCCACTATGTGAGGATACTGTGAGAAGATGCCAGCCAAGAACAAGGAAGAGGGCCTTCATCGTAACTAAGTTGCAAGCTGGCACCTTGATCTTAAAATTCCAGCCTCCAGAGCTGGGAACAGTGTATTTCTGTTGTTTGTAGTAGTAACTCAGTCACTAATATTTTGTTCTATAATGGACTGACAGCTGTCAACTCATTTATCTGTCCCTATTAAAGGGAGTTTAGCTCTGGAACTAACATATTTATAATGTAATTTTACTAAAATAGCTATATTTAGGTAGCTTCTGGCATCTTCCATTAAACTGAAGTTGTTCAGTTACAAGTGTTTGAGGCAAAGAGAGTTTTCAGCTTTCACTCAGGAAAAAAAGTGCGATTCAACCTTTAATTTTTAGAAAAGGAAAAAACTACACGGATTTAAAGGATTAAAACAATGTTCTGAGCTTTGGGTTTCTTACTCTCAGTTACCGGAACTCATACAAGAAGAGCATTTGTGTGGACATGCTGCGAGATGGTTATCATAAGTCCTTCACTGAGCTCTTCGCCCTGATGGAGAAGTGGGATGAGCTGCGGGAGACCGCGAAAGTTAGGTCCCTTTTGTGGTTGCAGAGACCCCTGGAAGAGCAGCCTGATAAGCTGGATCACTTCTACCACTACCTGACCAGGGCTGAGGTAGCTGAAAGGAAAGGTGAGTGGGGGGGCGGTGGGCAACAGTGCTGCAGGAACCGGAACAGTGAGTCTGTTCCAGTGAGGGAAGTTTCCAGAGTGTTTCCTGCATGAATTGGAAACATTAAGGCACCTGAGCACCATTCATTCTAGACTACTAAGAATGGTGCTGAGCACCATTCATTCATTCTACTAAGCATCTTTATGGAACATGAGAGAGGGAACGTGGAATCATCCTGTTGATGTCATTCCAAGCCAGGAAGACAATGCATAGCACCTAATCACATCTCCAGAATTTTTCAATGTGTTAAAGTCTTTTGTATCGAACACAAATCTTTTCATAGTTTTAGAAATATATATAATCTGAACACTGACTTTTGCTGATGAGATACTTTCAAAGAGAACTATAACTTGAAAATTGTACTGATTTTCTAGTATTTATATAATGGAATCTGAAGGTTTTATCTATAAGTCCTATAGATTTCAATCAGAGAATTTTTATTAGTGAATAGTGAGAAGGCATGAAAAGCCTGCAATTCCCAATTATGAGTAAAATTGTTAATTTTATATTTTCCATCACTTCTAATAAATTCCCTTTTTTTGAATCCAAAAATTTTCCAGAAAGTCAATGTTTCAAGTACTGAAAACATTTTAATCTCTACTATAATTATATACTGATATTGTTGTCATGAGGCTTTCCTAGTTACATATTAGAAATTGGTCATTTTATATAATCAAAGAAAGGAAATCCTAGAAGTTGGCATATAAATTTGGTGGTTTAAATTATTATTTGCTCAGCTTTTTGTGTGAAAACACCATAGGACTCAAAAAGAGAAGCTCAGCCCCAACAATATCTATATTTCATTTCAGGGCTTCCTATGGGAAAACAGGATTACACAACTTTTTGTAAACCAGTGCTACAGTGGAGAAAGTTAATGGGGACATGGAACAGTATTTGAGAGGCAGCAAAATCCTCTCATCCTCTATGGTGGAGTTAATACATGTTTCCCATCAGGTTGTCACCTGGTTTACAAATAGGATATATACAGAAATCCTAACAACACAAGTTAATGAGTGTGTGGGTGTATGTGTGTGTGTAGAAAGGAAGTGAATATTTGTATTATGAAAAGTATTTAGCTGACTTTGAAAATAGAATCCTTTGGAGAATGTTGAAATGTGACATCTAATTTCTCAAGAAATTAACTGTTATAAATAAAAAATGCTATTGTAAAAAACCTACATTCTAGTTTCGGCTCCAAATTCTGAAGTGATATTTGCACTGAAAATAGAATTGAGCAAGATAAAAGTTTCCCATTACTCATTTTTTCAAGTTGAGCTTATCGTATTCACTAAGTGTTTTAAATAGAGGCTTTCACGGAAGTAGCATAAATATGAACCAAATCTGTCACTTGTTACAAAGTGTCATAAATATGAGAAACTTGTCATAAAGCATTTTGTAATTATAAAGAAACTAAAATGCTAAGTAGTCTACTTTAAGGTAGAAAACATTTTAATTTTTTATTTTAAAAAAGTAACTAAACATTTAAATAAAACTCTTTCTCAGATTCCAAAAGTTAACAAAGTCCAAACTTTATAGTAGTCAGTGTTTTATATACATGGTGTAAGTAAAGAGAGATTTTCTTTACTGGGTGTCTTTATCATATAGTCATCATAACTAAGTTGCATTTGCTAAATGAAATAAAATTACCTCTTGCTCAGGATAACTCTTCTGTAAGGTTATCTCCTGCAAAATGCACTCACTTTTGCCTGGTTGAAATGTATAAAATGAAATTATTGCAAAAAACTTTGGAAATATTTCAGTTGAAGTACATGTGAATATTTATATGCCTTTTAAAAAATTTGTATAATTGTTTTCACATTTAACACATGAGCCTTATTGAGGAAAAATTGTGATACGTGTTAAAAACATCCCAGAAAATGGGATAGACACATTCACTCTTACTGACTTGAATTAATCCTAAATCTTAAAACATGCCTGCACATGCATGTACACACATGTGTACACACACACACACACTTAATCTAGAATATAAACATTTGTTAATGGTGTCTCAGGATTCCATTCTATATGGTCATGAGACATACAGAATCTGAGAAAAATGTTCCTAAAGTAGTGTATCTTTGAGCAGTCTCATTGCTTCTCATTGGAAAGACTATCACTCTAAGGTCACAATGAAGTTCATTTAATCAAAGCTATAGCACTAACAGTAGTCATCTTGGGTCAGTTCTGCCTCTTGAGACTTAACAGAGCAGAAACCTAGAGTTATTTAAATTACTCTTCAAAACATCACTTGCTGTTTTATAGCCAAGAAATATTTTAAGTAAGAGAGTCATTTCTTTTTTGATTATTTTCCTTTTGTTAAGGTGTGATTTTTTTTGTCCCTAATAACATTTTTTTTATATTACCCATTGTTGTAAATCATCGCTGTACCATCTGTAATATTATGATTAGGGCCTTGTGCCCCATGGGGCTAGAGAAGAGATGGCAATAATGGTAATGGGCAACTGAATCAATAGATAATTCAAACATTATTTACACTTGACTTTAAATTATTGTTAAGGGTTAAGCAGCAATTTTTTTTCTAATAACATTTATTTAAGATACCTCAAGTATGTTCTATACAAGTAGAGTCCCATAGGATCTTTACACATTTTATATAAGGCAAAACAAAAATAATTATCTGGTAAAATAAGTTTGAGAAACACTAGATGAATTAACATGGACATTAAACAGGTTGGTTTATTGCAGGACTTACCAGAGCTTTTAACATGCTCATACATATTGTGTGGTCACTGAAAGAAAGAAATTAGCAACTGCATTTTCCAAATTTATTTCATCATAGAATCTCCTTTTCAGATAGCAAAATGAATACTGATCTAAATAATAAACCAACAATAAAAATTATTTTCATCCTGTAAATATCTGCTGACAATTCAAGTAAGTGGTCCACAAGCAAGGAGATAAGGCTGCTTAGAATGTAAATGGTATAGCCCATATATTTGGATTGTCCAAAGATTCAAAATAGTCCTTTATACTTAATACTCTGAAAAATACTTAATTTTTTTCTCTAGAAAAATAGCTTAGCTGACAAGTGCTTTAAATATGGAATCTTGATGGCTTATATATCATGTTCTAAAAAAAGCTTTAAGAACTATTGGAAATGTTTTTTCTGTTAAGGTGTAGTTACTGAAAATCAGAAAAATTATTTTGGGAGCACTTTTTTAAAAGAATCTCTTTATATAACTTTTTTAAAAATGGAAGATATGGAATGCTTCATAGACTTTAAAAAATAACTCTCAAATCACTAAAGATGACAAAGAATATAAAATACTACAAAACAGATTTTAGTGCTCCATTCACCTTAGGTATAAGGTTCACAATGGAAAGATGAAATGTAAGAGAAGTCAGTTCTGAGAGTTATTTGTTTTAAGTAAATAACTCTGGTTACTTACTGCTCTTCACCTAAGCTCTTTCCTATTTTGAGTAACCTTAAGAAGAAGAATGGTTCTCCAGAATTCCCACCTCTTTCAAAAAGTATTTAAAAATAGGGAGATAGATCTGTTTCTTCTCTTTTACTTTAATGTTTAGGTATATCACTTACTTTGAGATAAATCTTAATTTCCTATGAAATTATGTAAAGGAATGACAAATTTTAGAAATTTCTTTTGAAACATTAGAGTGACTTATGTATAGTTCTTGAAAATTACCTTTTGTTGTAATCAGCCTTGCTTCACTTTTTTCTGGGCCCTTTGATTTTAATCTTACAGGAATACTAGTGGGCAATGTATAAATATTTTTCATAATTGCAATCCTTTCAGGAATATTTGGGTTGACTTTTCTGACTGTAGTGGATAATTAGAATTCTAATAGATAGTGATTGTTATAAAATTCTAATAGATAATGATTGTTATAAAAACTCCATGGAAGGATAATCAGAGGTTACCACATATCTACAACTGTGCTTTAAGCACAGATGCAAAAAGACATGAAGATTATGTATTTGTTCATAATCACCAATAGAGTGGAGTTTACAGGACTGAAGCACAATTTATTAACACACACATTTTTGTCCAAGCTTATGATTGATTGCAATGGGGTTTATAAGACGGATTCACAATTTATTAATACACTTTTGTGTACAAATAGGTCAGGTGCCACTTTAGGAAAAAAGGGAGAGTTTAAAAACAAACAACTAATAAACTAGTAACTGAGTGAGAAAGATGACTAGTATTAATGCATTTTCAGCAGAAAAAGATATTCAGAAAACAGAAGCCTAAAAGTCCACTCTTTGTTAGCATTGTTAGTAACTTGTATTGCTGGAAGCACTGCAGTAAGTATGGATCTTATATGGTCATCCTAGTCATTACTGGTTGTATGGACAAGCTCATCGTTGTTTTTCCTTTCGGGTAAAAGTACTTTTCTATTTTCATATCCTATCTGCTTTCTTCATTAACTCCTTTTTTTTTTTTTTTTTTTTTTTTTGCCATGGTTAGGAACATTGCTTTCTCTTGAATCTCTGAATACTCTTCAAATTTTTGATGGGAAAAGTACTTGATAACACATACTCATTTCTTCCATTCCACAAGAACTGAGAACATACTATCCTGACTGGGGTCTTACGTAAAGTCCAGTGTTCAAACCAAAGAGTATGTCAATTTCTAACATGTTCTAAGTTTTCAAAAAGATTTTTGTTGCTTTTTTTGTGTGCACATCCTTTAACGTTAAGTATTTTTATGGTTAAAATACAGTAACTGAAGTTTGCATTTCCATTTTTAAAAATAGCTAAACATGTTTTTAAGGAAAAATTAAAAATGTCAATGGGTTTGCCATTTGAAGGGACAGCTGTGAGACATTTTTCTAATGCAGTTTGTTTTTCTTTGAAGAATACTTTGAAGGTGTCTATAATAACTTGTATGCACTGGCCTGTTACTTCAATAATTCTGAAGACAAATGGGTAAGGAACCACTTCTACGAACGATGTTTTAAGATTGCTCAACTGATCAAAATTGACGGTGGGAAGAAAGAAGCCGAGGCTCATGCGCACATGGGACTTCTCTTCGAGGAAGACGGTGAGTGGTCATTTATCAGGCTGTCCTGCTTGCTCTGGAGGATTCAGAGTCCGTGCAACCAGAAAGCATGTGGGGATTGAGAAAAAGACCTGAGGCATTAGTATAAGAATGTAAGTTATTGAGATTAAAAAGCAAAGGTGTGTTACTTACGGACTCACCTTTAAGTTTCCTTGCAGTCCTATGTCCACCCGAGTGCTCAGGCTGGAGTTGCAGCAGCATTATCACAAAGAAAAAGCATCCACCTGTACGTATCCACGCATATGGGTCAGTGCCTCATGCTGTACAATTTCAATTTTTTTTTTTTATTTCTTACAGGCCTCTGTTCATTTTAACACGATTCTCATATATGAAAATGAGAAAAAAGGAAAGCATGCTCCATGATTTTCCTGGTGCCCCTATGTCGCTTACATAAGGAAACAAAAATATCTCTATAATTTAGATATCACCCCATCGTGATTTTATAACAATTTCTGAAGGAACGTCCTTTAGAAGTAACTTCATACATAATATGTTATCTTAGACAAGCCAAAGTCTAAAACAACAACAAGGACGTCAAAAACGTATTTTGTATAGTAGTTTACTAAAGAATGCAAATAAAAACTTAAAGAGTTAAAATTATTTATGGAAGGAATGGTGGGTAGATAATATGCAAAGAAAATATATGAAAAGATAGCGTGAATAATGCTATTTCTTTTCACAAAAATCTGTCTCATTTTCCAGAAAATTTTTACTTTGACCAAGCAGTTAAATTAGAAAATATTTATTAATTTGTGGCTAGGACTTTCTAGGACTTTGGGAAAGGTTTAAGAAAAAAAGGGTTTTGTGCTTCAGGAAATTACACATTGTAATCTACAACAGGATAGGTGCTAGGAAGTGGTAAATGGTTGGTTCTGGGGCCATCTTGAGGGCCATTTTCAGGAATGGCCTGAAATTCAGAGAAGTGAGAAAACATACAGACTAGATTCAAGGAAGGTATAATGGAATCAGTAGAGACTGATGAGGGACTTGGAAGATGGGTAGAATTGAGGCTGGTAAATAAACAAGAATATAATCTGTAAGAGGGAACTACTAACTCATAAACACTAAAGCATAGTTAGAGGAACTGGTAGGAGGAGCAACCTATTTAAAGCAGAAAATGTGTTTCTGAGCAGTGGTAAGAACTCAGAGTGGAAAAGTAAAATAGGGACACAGCCGCATTCAGAGTTTGGGCCGAAACTTCTATATATTCATGGTAAGGAAAGGATAATATTACCATTATTTGACAAGTTATTTGCTAAACCATGTAGCCTATTGTTAAAAGTAGAGTTTGTCTTTCAGTTTGTAAAAGTGGGATAAATTCTTGGGTATCTGAGTGGCACAGTTGGTTAAGCATCCAACTCTTGGTTTCAGCTCAGGTGGCAATTTCAGGGTTGTGAGATTGAGCCTCATGTCCAGCTCTCTGCTCAGCGTGGAGTCGGCTTGAGTTCTCTCTCCCTCTGCCCCTTCTACTCACGCTCACACTCTCTTTCTCTCTTACTCCCAAATAAGTAGGTCTTTTAAAAAATGGGATAAATTCTTAAGTAAGGTAAAATTCTTACTTAAGGTTTTAAAAAATATTCTCATTTCATAGGTGAGGTAGATAATTTTTTAAGCTTTTAAAAATTATTATCTTCACCTTGCAGATGAGAAAACTGGCACAAAGAGATAAGCTGCTTAGTAGTGAAGCTAGTATTCACTCGTCAGCTAACTTCAGAGCCTATAGTCACTGCTCTGTGCAAACAAAAGATTGCTTCACTTTCATGATGTGCTAATTATGAAAATTATATATTAGAATATAATTTAGTACATTTTTTATTCTACTCTAGGAAATTCCCCCCATTGAATAGAATAAAAATTGTTTTTTGTTTCATTTCATTTCTGTAATTAGAACAATAATTTCCCGTCACCTGCAGTAACAAATCAGATAATTGAACTGCCCATTCCTGGTCCACAAAAAGAAGTCACAAAAGAAATAAGAAATAATATATGAAAATAAGGCTGCAGAAGTCAGGGCTACATTGATGAAAATGTAAGAGTAGGCCAGTGGGATTCAAATAGCTATTATAGGTGTATTCTGAATTTTTGTATAAAGTTTAATTGTGATTTTTTAAATTTTTATTTTTTAAATTTTTGTATAAAGTTTAATTGTGATTTTTTAAGATTTAGTTTGAGTCAAAAAAAAATTATTGCAGAAAAAATGCCTAACAAAATTTGCCATCTGAACATAGAAGAGTACAGTCCAGTAGTAAAGTATATTCACATTGTTGCACAATCTGTCTTCAGAATGTTTTCATATTGCAAAACTGAAACTCAGTACCATTCAACAATTTCTAGCTTCCCTCTTGATTTTTTTAAACCTCTGAATGCATTTCTGTTGAAGGATTTATTCATTGCTTCCTTTCTTTATTCACCTATCTAGGCATTTGCTCAACAACCAGGTACCATGGTTGCCCGTATCAATTCAGTGACTGAGGACGGCTGAGTTTGGGAAATGTGAGGGTGGTGAGGCTGTGAGATTACATTCACAGGCCCTTGGCTTGCTCCCATTTTCATTCCCCACCCTACAGCATGATAAAATGCACCCATACTTCACAGCAAATAGAATATTTTGGCTATGAAATTATTTTTAAGTTACATTGTATTTTTTGTTTTGCAGCCACTCTTTGTCAGTGCCAGAATATTTTTCTATGCCCTTAATCAGTTCATAGACCCTAAGAGCCATGACTTGATTGCCTGATGGATAAAATGACTGAGTTGGTGTTGCTGAAATTTCTAAACATTGACTTTGAGTGTTGATGTGCTTTGCAAATGGTGAAAAGCATCTGTGCAGTTTTTGTAATCTGGGTAGAATTTTCATGGGGAGGGTAAACTAGGACTACTTAGAATATGTGGCTAGAGAGCAGTGGGGACTCACCTGGCTGTAGAGCTCCCCCTGAGGTGATGGAGGTGTAGCTTCCGCAAATCTGAGCTGATTGGTCCAGACAAGCAAATGGAGGCCCCACAGCAACAGCTAGGCAGCAGCTGTGCTCAGGGGCAGGGGTGCCCATTCAGGTTAAAGCAGGATACCAGCCGGCAGATGGCAAAGGGCAGGTTGTCAGGACCCAACCAAGCAGGCTGTAGTCCAGGGCATGGCTCCAGAACCCTCAGGGAACTATAGAGCAAATGAACATGGGCAGAAGCCATAGTCACAGGGACTGGGCACCTGGGTGCAGTCATGGCCAGTGTGCAGCCCACTGGCACATATGTGACTGGAGCCTCACCCAGAGCCCCCTCGCCAGAGTTGAACACAAGTTCTAGTTCCCATTGCTGTTAAAGATGAGGCCCTAGGACAAAATGTGGCCTGATTTCCATTGACTAAAGGGCTGGCAGTCTCATTCTTCATGTCACATATCTTCAGACTAGAGCTGGGGTATCAGACATGAGTTGTCATGTACTGAAAAGTGCTTGTAGCAAATCAGTGGTTGTACCTTCTTTCAGAATTGTGACCTATTGATAAGGACAAATGGACAAACAGCATTCACACCTCATCCGTGGAGCGTTGGAGAAAACTCTCAGACACTAGGTTAGTAGGAGATGTGCCCATTCATTCTAGTGCAGCGCCCAGAGTTCTAGCAGGGCCAGATGTCAGATGCTGGGAGAGAGGCTTTCAAAAGAGACATGATTAGGGAAACACTGGCTTCTCCCCTGGGATGATCTGGGGCCTTGACAACAATGACATGGTAACATGGCAGAGCCATAACTTCAGTACTCCTGCCAGATCATCATTAATGGTTGGATCCAGTACTAGCCCCTTCCCTGACATGGTCAGGATACTGGGATCCAAGCCTTGCAGTTGTGATTCTATCAGGATTGGGGTAGGGATAGCAAACTTGGACAGGGTTGACTACATCATCATTCATTGTTGAGCAAGTACCAACACTTTTTTTCCTTTTCCCAATTCCAGGGACTTAGGATCTGTGTCCAAGCTTTGCTTTTGACAGGATTAATGGATTTAGCACTGAGGCTAGCTGGTTTCCGTGGAGCCTTGCAGAAGGCCAGTCTCTTTTCTGAAAGGCTAGCCTGGAGGGATCAGTCTTGAGCAAGTTAACCCTTAATTTCTGTCTGCCTCTTTGTCCTGTTCCTCCTCTTCTAATTCAGTGAATGGCTTATAAATATCATCTTTCATTGGCAGCAACCCTTTCCCTTTCAACCCGAAGAGCTTTGAATCTAAATTTTGCTATGGGAGGCCAAGAGGTTGATTAGAAGTAGATATGGGGTGAACAACTTCAGAGTGCTGATCATGATCACAGAAAACAGGCAGAGGAAGACCAATGTAGGAAGAGCTTAGGCCATGTACATCTTCAGTTCAGGAGGCCATCACCCGTGATGTTAGTGCAAGGATTGAGTAATGGCTAACCAGATTCTATAGCATTGATCCCAAGTTCTCCCAATGACGGGAACTTCCGAAGAAAGGAGCTGTCCTGCTTGGCTTGCCCAGTTCAGGTTCCAGAATTACTGTTGACAGTCAGCTCTGTGGACAGATTCTGGGTGGTGTATCTCAGTGCAGTTTGCCAGAAGGCACCAGGAGCAGGGTAGTGTTGTGAGGATACTCTCCCCTGATAAATCCAGTAATAGAAGGTAGATCCCGGAACAGATACCAACCACTGTAGGGGACCATTCCCCTTACCATCTTGATCTCATGAAAAGGAGTTAGAATTCAGGAGCTCACTTGTCCTTGTCTTGCTGATGTTCAGTTAGCACTTTTCCCTAATATATTTTCACCCATTTTTAGTGATCATAGAGAAGGCATCCCTTTTCATTTTTTTTTTTTTTTTTGCATGAATTTTAATGGGGGCAATTGTTCAGCTTTCCTTTCTGTGAAGTATCCATTCCATCCAAGGCAACTCTCTTCAATATCACACCCCCCTCCCAAGGAATCCTATTACTGAGAGTCTTAACCCATAGGTGTCTCACTACTTGGGATTTTTCAAAGCTAGTTCCTCCCAATAGTCACTCATTGGCTTTCCTGAAGGCTGGCCACAACACCACCGGCAGACTCTTCCCGTTCTGGTCTTGGTCTTTGATTTATTTCCAGTCCTCTGACTTGCTTCCAGAAGGCCATAGTATGGACCTGGACAGATGCCCAGTTTGCTGGGACAACTGCCATGCTAACAAGGTAATTGGTCAGCAGCACTCACAGCAGGCCTGCTGGAGCAGCACTGCTCTGAGAGAACTCACAGAGACAGGAGCAGTAGCAGGTGTGCTGGCTGCCCAGTGCCCTTTCATTGGATGCTGTATGTTTAGGGAAGTACGATCACACCCCTGGTGTGACCAGGGACAGACACAATAGCAACATGACGTGGCAGAGCCTTCATACAAGCCTTACCCTGCCAGCTCAGCATTCATGATTTGATGTAGCACAACCCTTTCCCTGCAAGATCAGCAGAGAGGGAGAAGAGAAAGGGGTGGAGGCTGAGGTCTCTGCCTTATGGTTGCAGTCGTAGGATATGGTATAAAAATAGCAAGATTTTCCACACAGGCATTCATAGTTGGGGATCACCAGTCTCTCCCCTGTCAGGAGAGAGGGGCTGCAGTAGATCAGAACTGATTGCCTTAAAAGCACTGAAGCTGAATGGTTTCCTTAGAACTTTGCTGAAGTCTGTCTTCTTTTCTAGGAGACTAGCCTGCAAAGATCAGTCCTGGACAAATAAACCCTTACTCTTTAAATCTTTAAGTTCTGCATAATAGAGCATAAATTAACAGAAAGACCAATGAAAGAAAGAGACTGAGCACAGAAGTGTTAGGCATAGAAGACCTGTCCTCTAATAACTAGGACAAAGAGGGGACCATGAACAAGATGATAAACTTCAAAAGAAACTCCATCGCCGAAGACCAGATGTTTTCAAGAACTAACCAAAACAGGGGAGAGCCAGAGAGTTAAAGTAAGAATAAATCAAATCTCAGTCCTAGGAGAATGCTGGCTAGACACTGAGATTGAATGCAGTACTGTTCCTACCGACTGTCCCCAGCTATAGGTGGAAGTAGGGGGATTCTGCCAGCACTGAGTGGCCGGTGCACAGAGGTTAGGCAGACTGTCCATTCTGCTACCTTTAAGAATCAAGACTAGGGTCCCTGGGTGGCTCAGGCTGTTAAGCATCTGCTGTCTGCTCATGTCATGATCCTGGCATCCTAGGATCAAGTCCCACATCGGGCTCCCTGTTCCTCACAGCCTGCCTTTCCCTCTACCTCTCCCTCTCTCCACCTCTCATGAATAATAAGTAAAATCTTAAAAAATAAAATAAAATATAAACCGAGACTAAATAGACTGCTCCTTAATGGGAAATGTAAGAAATTCAAGGAAAACACGGCATCTATCTGAAGACTCAGGTAAAGGGGTACCTGAGTGGCTCAGTGGGTTAATCCTCTGCCTTCGGCTCAGGTCATGATCTCAGGGTCCTGGGATCAAGGCCCGGTCTGGCTCTCTGGTCAGCAGGGAGCCTGCTTCCTCTCTCTCTGCCTGCCTCTCTGCCTACTTGTGATCTCCTTCTCTCTGTCAAATAAATAAAATAAAATAAAATGAAATAAAATCTTGAAGACTTAGGTAAAGAACAAACTAGTAGAGGTGATCATTTTAGGAAAATTCTTGGTACCTTCGGAAAGATACAGGTGGAAGACAGAAAAATCTAAGGATAGAACCAAATGAATTGAGAACGAGCCCCAGATGAAGTCATGCTTTCACTGAGATGTGTTGGTAGAATTAAAATACAGAGTGTAAAAAGTAAAGAGCAGAACTGACCCAACAGAAAGTTGAGTCAGTGATGTTGTGGACAAACTTAAAACACTCTTGCAAAGTGCAGCGGAAAGACAGAGATGGAAGCAACAAGTAGTAAATATAGAAGTTCCTGAGGAAGAATACACAGTAACTGAAACAAAGACGATAACCAAGGACATTTTAAGAAAACTTTCCAGACCCTAAGAAAACATTCAGATTGTGTAGATTGAAATAGCCCTTCATGTTCCAGTCAAAAATCAGTAAGAAAAATCCATAAGCAGACAAATTCTGGGTAATTTTTTGCATGACTTCGATGAAAGCAGACTCCTACCTGCGTTCAAAGAGAGAGCACAGATTGTCTGCATTGTAACAAAAATTAGGACTCATTTTTCTCCTTGCAACAGTAAATGCCACAAAAGAGAAAGAAGGAAAGTCCACGGGGCTCGAGGGGAGGGGAAAGAGCAGAATGCTGTGAAGCTGAGAACTGAGAGCAATGCTACGCAGAGCAAAGTTCTGGTTCCTATATGAAGCAATGGCAGACGCACTCATGCAGGCAAGCTCCAGAAAGCACACTGTGGAGGTTATTTTCCATGTATATTCTATTCTCCTATTCAACAAGAGATAAATCAAAAATAAAAATTCAAGAAGGAAGTCCTAATGTAAAAAAACTGAACACCAAAACCAGTTAAACATAGTTAAGTCTACAAAAGAATATAGGTCAATACTTTTGGAAATAGAAGATACACAATGTAAAAATTAAATATAGTTTTCAATTTTCTCTTTATTATTTTCTATATTTACTGAACATTCTGCAGTCATGCTAATGACTTCTGCATCTTATTTTAAAATTAAATTTTATGAGAAAGATTTAAAATAAACTGTAAAATCCAAGTGGAAAATATGGGCAAGTGCTCATTCATTCATTCTTAGATAGGAAAGACCTTTGAACATACAAACAACTGAATGAAGCACAAGTGAAAATGATGAGGTTGGCTGAGGGACCATTGTCTTCTGTCCCTGCTCCAAGTTCAGAACCGATTCAGAAGAAATGTGGGGATCAGATCATAATTGTTAAGGCTTATTGGGGAACAGAGCTTATATCTCATCAAGTCAGACTCTATTTTCTTCCAGAATTCATCTTAGCCACCTAATTACTGGCAGACTAGTCAAACTGAGACTCCTGCAGGTTCTGAGTCTGGGCCTATGAGCTTCAAGGTGGAATTTGGTGGTCAAACTTCTTTGAGAATTGAGTCCAGAGAGGATGAGAGCTCACCATTTCACCAGATTATGGTGAAATTCCTTCCCTTGCCAAGAAGTAAAAGGGAAAGAGAGAGGGAGTCCCCTCATGGAAGCACGAGGTTAGTGGAAAAGAATTCCCATTATGAGAAACAAATATTGAGAGAGTTGACACATACTTTTAAAAAATAGACCTCATATATTTAGAAGATAAATCTGAGAAATATTTGAAAGAAACATAACAGATTAATATCATTATTATTTTGAGAACATTTACTAATTGGTGAGAAAAATCACATAATATCAATGCAAATATGGTAAAAGAACAAAGACGAATATTCAAAGAAAAAATTCAACTGGAAAATAAACATGAAGAAAACCAAAATCATTAATAAAGGAGCACAAGTTAAAGCACTGTAGATGGACTTCTCACCTGTAATATTATAACAAATGTTTATTATGTTCCAACTATGTGTAAGACACTGGGCTGAGCATTGGAAATTCATGACTGGAAAAGATACTTAAGGCCTCTTGATTCAGAGGCTTACAATTTTCATGGAAGAGGCAAGTCAGGACTCTGACATTGCGCTTATGTGGATGAATGTACTGATAAGACAAGTACAAAATGTACCAAATTCAAATGTGCAAGAATCAATGTTGCCTATTTATTTGTTTAAGGTAGCATTTACTGTTTGTGAAATTTGGTAAGTTAAGCGTGTTTTTTTACATTGGTGGTAATAAGATAAATTAGCCTGACATTTCTAGCAAAGAATTTTGAAATAGGAATCAAGAGTTTTTTTTGTTTTGTTTTGTTTTTTTAATGTCCACATCCTTTAATTCTGCTAATCTACTTCTAGGAGGTAATCAGATACAAAGACAAAGATTTACATAAAGACATATTATGTCTTTCTGTATGTATTATTTGTAATAGTAAAAAAAATGGAAATGTAGGATAACACTTTAATTAATGATAATTACACCTGTTGAACTCTTATCCAGTCACACAAAATGCTCTTGTCCAATAACTATAACAGTAAGAGCTACCATTGAGACCTGTGTGTCAGTCACTATAAAAATGCTAACTCTGGCCAATAGCCTCTAAGCAGTCACTTCCAGCCTGAAGCATGGAGGAGCACACGTGAGTCTTCCAAGCTATCTGTTTTTGCCTTGGCTACCTTGGGGGACTTCTGCTAAGATGGTGAAACCACAGGATGGAATATTATATATTCCCTGAATGAGTATTTGGAGGGGAGCTGCCCTGGAGAATCACTCGATCCTCAGTGGACTTCATGTGAGCAAGAAAATTACTTCATCTAAACCCCTGGGATTTCAGGGTCTATTTGCTACCACTGTGCACAATCTTCAGTCTCCGAACACTTATATGCCCTTATTGTGAATGAGGAATTTTACGAGTTCTCAGAGTGGTTTTGGGCAATTTCTTTGAAAAATTCACCCAATAGTCTAAAACTTTCTTTTGGAATGTGATATCTAATGTTTTTGTGCTTCCCTGAAAACTTTCATTTTAATATTTTTAAAGATATGTAAATCTCTCAATTTACCAACATAATTTAATCATCCAAAAATTCCATTTCTATTTTTGCAAATAGAAAATTATATGCATTTTACTCTTTCCATTGTGTTTCTCTATTTGGATATAGTAGATGTGCAACATATATATGATCTGAAAATGAAACTACACAATCTTTTAAACCTAGTTGATATACAATGTCCGTACCACAAATCTACAGTAACATTTTGCCTGCTACACGGGGTCCTAACCTGCTTCAGGATCTCATGATCATCATTACTGAACACTGAATCCAGGAGGACGTAGTGGGCCCCTTGGCTAACCCAGTATCAGAGTGTCTCAATCAGGAGCAGAGACTTAGTACCTGATCATGGGTTTTGGAATTAGGATCCACTACTCAAACAAGCTCTCTGACTCAATCCTAGAATCCTGATTTCCATCAGTCAAATCTCTTGGCAACTCCCTCAAGGCCAACTCAGTAACCCAGTGTGGAAGAACCAATTCTTAGAGCAAAGGCATCAAAAGCTCATGCACAGTAGTTGTGGCTGTCAGTATTGAACACTACACACACACACTTCAGAAACTCTGTCAAATGAAGATATTTGAGTTAACAGATGCTGTACATACACCTTACCTGTAAATTAGGAATATCTGATCTGCCGCCATCAAGATAACCCACCCTGAAATTATCTCTGTCACCTAGTTCCACTTGAACTATCATACCAAGGAATAATTCATACAACCAGAAACATCGTCAAAATTTACATGTACATTCCCAAAACAGGCTTCCAATGCTGAAGAGCAGCTTTAAGTAGTCTTGTTACCTGTACATCCTCACCATGAAAACATAGACTCTTATCTTCTGACTGTGCTACAGTATTGCTCAGTCTGTAGAAATATTTGGTGACCTCAAGCCACATCAGTAGATCTTCCCAATATCAAAAATCCCCGATCCCTGCTCACCACCTAATGTCTGTGGGCTTCTATATCTTGTATTTTATCTCCCAGCTGCCCCCCAGCCCCAGGGCCTTGATGCTGTATTATAACAGTGGCATTTCTCAACCATTTTTCTCATGGCAACAAATATGATTGTTAACACTGACTTAGACAATACTCCAATGAGAATAGGGAGATTAAACACACACATCCCCACCAAAGCAGAAGCAGTAAACACCAACACTAATTTTGCCTATGGTCAAAGAAAAAATATTCTGAGGGTTCATGGGCTACCTATAGTTCTATGGCTACCTATAGTTCTATTTCTCTCCCACCTGGAAAGCATATTGGAGTTTAAATGAACCAGAGTAACACTTAAATATGGATAATGACCAACTGACATTTTGTGCTAAAAAAAAAAAAAAAAAAAGGTACAGCATTCAGGGGGCGCCCGGGTGGCTCAGTTAGTTAAACTTCAACTCTTGGTTTCAGCTCAGGTCCTGATCTCAGGGTCATGAGATCAGCCCTGAATGGGCGGCTCTGCACTCAGCAGGGAGTCTGCCCCACCCCCATGCACACCTGCACACAAGCTCGCTTGCTCTCTCTCTCTACAATAAATAAATAAATCTTTAAAAAGCACACCATTCTGGGGCACCTGGGTGGCTCAGTTGGTTATGTGTCTGCCTTTGGCTCAGGTCATGATCCTGGGGTCCTGGGATCAAGCTCCAGGTTGGGCTCCCTGCTCAGCCGAGAACCTGCTTCTTCCTCTCCCTCTGCCTGCCACTCCCCCTGCTTGTACTCTCAATCTCTCCCTCTCTCTCTGACAGATAAAAAAACAAAATACTAAAAAATAAAAAACAAAAAATACACCATTCAGAAAATGTGGTTGTTCGTTGTTGCAAAAAGTTATTGGTAGCACATTTTAGAATTGGTCTGGACATACAACTATACCTCAACACAGCCCTTAAGAAGTACTACTTAATGGTCTAGAAGTAGACTCTCCATCTGGAAGTTTGACTAACAAGTTCCTGAGGCCCTTTTCTCATTGCCTTCATCCCTCTTTGTTTTCTCATTGCCTTCATCCCTCATTGTTTTCCTCCCTCTTCCTTTCCCTTCAGTATATCTATATGTGCACTCTATATTCACAAATCAATCACCTACCAGACCGGGAGACCCCGTTCTTCATTGGATTGCACCTCCAATGGATCCCTCAGTAATTCAAGGAGAGCTCCAAACTCCACCACATGAGCTGAACTCTTTTCCCATTGACAAAGTCAAATGAGGTCGAAGTATGCAGAAACCAGAGAACTTTATAGCTCCTTTAGCAAACTCCTTTGCTCCTGACAGCTTTCCCAGTGACTGATTCTGCTCCACAAAGCCCAAACCTTGTATGTGTGAGGGAAATGTCACTTTCCTTGTTCATCAGTTCCGGCATTAGGCTAGTCGGAGGCACTGCCATAATGGCCAATTTTTATTCTTTTAAATGAATGCCTCCTGCAGTGAAGCCTTTAGGACTGTTCTCATACACAACCTGATCCTTCTGCTCTGCCTCTCCTATGCTCTGACCTCAGATTTGCCTTGGGCTTGGGCTCCCACATGTGCCTCACTTGTAGCCATGTTTGTGATTCTAGTTATCTCCTTGATAACTGGATGGCCTTTTTACACCCAGTTTAGTCTTTTCTCATGACATCGCCTGTGGTGCTTTGTCCGGCTTTGCTTTGCTTCTTCAGAGTTGGTGCTGCCAGCTCTAAGTAACTACAGTGAAAGCAGGACAACTATTGTATACATCACCAGCACTTTTTATTTTCTCAATGAAGAGGAAATTTCCAATCATATTTGTTATGGATTGAATTGTGGACCTAAAAAGGTATTGAGTTCTTTTTTTTTTTAAATGTGCTGAGGTTTATACCACCCAGATCTATTAAAGTGTAATTGTTTCTGCGTGCATGGCTCATATTTTCTTATAACAGTGAAAATGAAAGAAGAATTAATATATTACATATCTGAATAAAATCAATTCTTGTGTCAAAGTGAGATATGAATGAGATAATTGACTTCTAAGAGAACTTTAATTTTCAGATTTATGATTTTAAGCTTTAAAATACCTTATTGCATGTGATGGAAAATATGTGCCTTTGTCTCTACTTCCTGCCACTTGTCTATCTTAGAATTAACATTTTCTTTCTTTTTTACTTTTTATTTTAAGTCGCTTTATTGAAGGATGGCTGACATGCAATAAGCTTCATTTAGTTAAAGCCTACGATTTGATAAGTTTTGACACATGTATGCACCGGAAAAACCAGCACAAAGCAAGGAGTACACTTACATTGTTTCTTTGCAACTACTTCTCCATCTGCAACTACTTCTCAGCTTACTATCACTATAGATCAGTTTGCACTTTTTACTATTTGTTAATAAGTGGAACTATGTGATATGTTTTCCTTGGTCTTTTTTTTTTTAATTTAATTTAATTTTTTTTCAGTGTTCCAAAATTCATTGTTTATACACCACACCCAGTGCTCCATGCAATACATGTCCTCCATAACATTTCAAGCAGAAAATAACTGGTTATATTATTTAAGAGACTACCTTTTTCTCCATTGGAATGAGCTAGGAATCCCATAAGGAAGGGATTTTCCTCCTGTGTCCTTAGTTGTGCTGAGAGCAAACATCCTAATGTTGTCAAGGGCCAACTTCATGACAACTGTGGCAAAACGTAATTTAAAATCCAAGACAAAATGTATCTCTTTTTTTAACCATAAAGATACTGCCAATTATACATTATAATGTTTAAATTGTACAGATGATAGTAGTATGAGGAAGTACAAATATATTTTCTTTGAATCATTTAGTTTGCCTCATATTATCGATCACATAGCTACTACAGTTTTATTAGAACTGGCTGTTAGAGACTAAATTGGTTATACAGCCAGATACTTATATCCCTTTACAGATCCTTGGCAAATAATATCACAAGATGCTTTATGTCTTAAATGTTAGCCCTTAAGGTAGGTGGTTTTACATTAAAATCCTGATCCACGTTCTTGATCCAGACTCTCAGTTAAAATAGCAGATTTTAATTTAGATTAACAAAATATTTACCAGTCTCTTCACTAGTACTTCAGATAGCTAAAATCTGAGCTTTGCGCTCTCCACGTAGCCAAAGATGATATAAAGTTTGTTTCTTTGTTTGTTTTTGCAACTGTATGCCCCATCTTGAGTATATCTGCCCACCATGGTATCAGGCCCACAGTTCACTGTCAGACAAAAGCCTAGTACTACTTTCTTTATTCTTTCTAAATATAAAAAAATTTTGTTTGGATGGAAGGACTTCTGGTTGCTTATTCTAAACTGTTCATTCTGTCACCATCTTCTACAAATGTCTGTGGGGATTATTTAATTTTAAAATAGAATTTGATGATTTTGCACACTAATCATGTTTTATCTTGCTTAGATTAAACTGCTATGGAATTTCTTATAGTCATTTAATCTGTCCTGAATTGAAAGAAGAATTGTGTCTCTTCAACTAATAATGACTTTTCATATCTGTGAAATTCATTACAAGATACAGTTGCATGTTATCTGCCAATATTGTGTATAATATACATATCCCACAATTTTTCCTGCCTTCCTGTTATATGTGAATACATTAGAATTTTCTTTTGTGTTTTTTTTATTTAAGCAAAATATTGACAGAACAGACTATCTTATTTATTTATTTATTTATTTACTTACTTACTTACTTATTTACATATAATGTATTATTTGTTTCAGGGGTACAGGTCTGTGATTCATTGATTTTACACAATTCACAGCACTCACCACAGCACATACTTTCCCAATGTCTGCCATGTAGCCACACCATCCTCCCCACTCCTTCCACTCCAGCAACCCTCAGTTTGTTTCCTGCAATTATGAGTCTCCTGTGGTTTGTCTCCCTCTCTGGTTTTGTCTTACCTCATTTTTCCTTCCCTTCCCTGATAATCCTCTGCCTTGTTTCTCAAGTTCCTCATACCAGTGAGATCATATGATAATTGTCTTTCTCTTATTGACTTATTTCGCTTAGCATAATAACCTCTAGTTCAATCCACATCATTGCAAATGACAAGATTTCATTTTGATGGCTGCATAATATTCCTGTGTGTGTGTGTGTGTGTGTGTGTGTGTGTGTGTGTGTGTGTACCACATCTTCTTTAACCATTCATCTGTTGATGGACACTAGACTCTTTCCATAGTTTAGCTATTGTGGACATTGCTGCTATAAACATTGGGGTGCACATGTCCCTTCAGATCACTACATTTGTATCTTTGGGGTAAATACCTAGTAATACAATTGCTGGGTCATAGGGTAGCTCTATTCAACTTTTTGAGGAACCGCCATACTGTTTTCTAGAATGGCTGCACCAGTTTGCTTTCCCACCAACATTGTTGGAGAATTCTCCTTTCTCCACATCCTCACCAACACCTGTCATATCCCGGCTGGTTAATTTTAGCCGTTCTGGTGTTGAACCAACCTTGCAGCCCAGGAATATCCCACTTGGTCATGGTGAATAATCCTTTTAATGTACTGTTGGATCCTATTGGTTAATATTTTGGTGAGAATTTTTGCATCCATGTTCATCAGGGATATGGGCCTGTAATTCTCCTTTTTGATGGGGTCTTGGTCTGGTTTTGGAATCAAGGTCATGCTGGCCTCATAAAATGAGTTTGGAAGTTTTCCTTCCATTTCTATTTTTTTTTGGAACAGTTTCAGGAGAATAGGTATCAAATTTTCTTTAAATGTTTGGTAGAATTCCCCTGGAAAGCTATCTAGCCCCGGGCTCTTGTTAGTTGGGAGATCTGTGATGACTGCTTCAATCTTCTTATGGGTAATGGGTCTGTTTAGGTTTTCTATTTCTTTCTGGTTCAGTTTTGGTAGTTTATATGTCTCTAGGAATGCATCCATTTCTTCCAGAGTATCAAATTTGCTGGTGTATAGTTTCTCATAATGTGTTCTTACAATTGTTTGTATTTCTTTGGTGTTGGTTGTGATCTCTCCTCTTTCACTGATGATTTTGTTAATCTAGGTCTTTTCTCCTTTCTTTTTGATAAGTCTGGCCAGGGGTTTATCAATCTTATTAATTCTTTCAAAGAACCAGCTCCTACTTTCATTGATCTTCTACTTTTTGGTTTCTAATTTCATTGATTTCTGCTCTGATCTTTATTATTTCTCTTCTCCTGCTTGGTTTAGGCTTTGTTTGCTGTTCTTTCTCCAGCCCCTTTAGGTATAGTGTTAGGTTGTGTATTTGAGACCTTTCTTGCTTCTTGAGAAAGACTTGTATTGCTATATACTTTCAGAACTGCCTTTGCTGCATCCCAAAGATTTTAAACAGTTGTGTTTTCATTTTCACTTGTTTACATGAATTTTTTAAATTCTTTTTTAATTTCCTGGTTGACCCATTCATTCTTTAGTAGGATGCTCTTTGGCCTCCATGTATCTGATCCATAGTGTTCCATGTACACTAGAGAAGAATGTGTATTCTGTTGCTTTGGGATGGAATGCTCTGAATACATTTGTGAAGTCCATCTGGTCCAGTGTGTCCTTTAAAGCCTTTTTCATTGTTGATCTTTTCCTTAAATGATCTGTCCATTTCAGTGAAGGGGGTGTCAAGGTCCCCTACTATTATTGTATTATTTTCAATGTGTTTCTTTGATTTTGTTATTATTTGGTTTTTATAATTGGCTTCTCCCATGTTAGGGGCATATGCATTTAAAATTGTTAGATGTTCTTGTTGGGCAGACCTTTTAAGTATGACATAGTGTCCTTTCTCATCTCTTATTATAGTCTTTGGCTTAAAATCTAATTTGTCTGATATAAGGATTGATATGCCAGCTTTCTTTTGGTGCCCATTAGCATGGTAAATTGTTTTCTATCCCCTCATTTTAAATCTGGAGGTGTCTTTGGGTCTAAAATGAGTCTCTTGCAGACAGCATATCGATAGGTGTTGTTTTTTTCCTCCAGTCTGATATCTTGTGTCTTTTGATGGGAGCATTTAGCACATCTACATCTAGGGTAACTATTGAGAGATATGAATTTAGTGTCATTGTATTGCCTATAAGGTGATTCTTACTGTGTATTCTCTCTGTCCCTTTCTGGTCTATGTTACTTTTAGGCTCTCTCTTTACTTAGAGGACCCCTTTCAATATTTCCTGTAGGGCTGGTTTGTTGTTTGCAAATTCTTTTAGTCTTTGTTTGTCCTGGAAGCTTTTTATCTCTTCTATTTTCAATGACAGCCTAGCTGGATATGGTATTCTTGGCTGCATATTTTTCTCATCTAGTGCTCTGAGTACATCATGCCAGTCCTTTCTGGCTTACCAGGTCTCTGTGTATAGGTCAGCTGCCAGTCTAATAATACTACCCTTGTAGGATACAAAGCTCTTGTCCTGAGCTGCTTTCAGGATTTTCTCTTTGTCTCTGAGCCTGGTAAGTTTTACTATTAGATGACAGGGTATTAAACTATTTTTATTGATTTTGAGGGGGGTTCTCTGTGCCTCCTGGGTTTTGGTGCCTGTTTCCTTCCCCAAATCAGGGAAGTTCTCTGCTATAATTTACTCCAATATACCTTCTGCCCCCCCTTCTTCTTCTGGGATCCCAATTATTCTAATATTGTTTCATCTTATGGTATCACTTATCCCTCAAATTCTCCCCTTGTGATCCAGTAGTTGTTTATCTCTCTTTTTCTCAGCTTCTTTATTTTCCATTATTTGGTCTATAACACTAATTCTCTCTTCTGCCTCATTTATCCTAGCAGTAAGAGCCTCCAGAGCCACCTCATTGATAGCCTTTTTGATTAAACTTGGTTAGATTTTAGTTCTTTTATTTCTCCAGAAAGGGATTCTCTAGGATCTTCTATCCTTTTTTCAAGCCCAGCTAGTATCTTAATAATCATCTATCTGAACTCTAGTTCTGACATCTGACTAATGTGCATATTGATTAGATCCCTGGTCATCGGTACTGCCTCTTGTTCTTCTTTTTTTGTGGTGAGTTTTTCCATTTTGTCATTTTGTCCAGAGAAGAATAGATGAATGAGAGAACAAAATGACAAAAAGGTAACAACCACCCCAGAAAAATATACTCTTCCAGAAAGTGGTCACTTTTCTGTTCATAGAATTGCTGCTATTCTTTTCTTCTATCTCCTGTTGAGTTTGTTGGTGTTCAGAATGGTTTGATAGCTATCTAGCTGAATTCCTGTGACCAGACAAAATTTAGGTCTCCTACTCCTCCATCCTCTTGCTCTTCCCCTCCAGAACAGGCTGTCTTCTAAGAAGAGAGGATAGTTTCCGTGTATGTAAGAGACACTTGCAGAGAAGTTCAGTGTAACTGGATTTGTTATAGTAATGGCATTTTAAGATGGTAAGTAAAATTCTTTCTTATTAAAGCTTCTGTGATAATTGTTGGAAGGATAATATAATCTCTTTCATTTAAACTAGTAGTCCAAGAATTTTGTGTTCCCTGATCAAATGCCAGCTCCATCATTTATTAGCTGTATAACCTTGAGTAAGTTACGTGTGTTTTATTCATTTGCACGTGGCTGTTTAATTTTCCTAACACTATTAATTAAAGATACTGTCATTTCCCCATCATATATTCTCAGCTCTTTGTTGTAATTTAATTGACCATATATGTGACCATATATGTGACATATATGTTTTTGGGCTCTCAGTTCTGTCCCTTTTATCTATGTGTCTATTTTTATGCTAACCATATTGTTTTAATTATGATAGCTTTGTAATATAGTTTGAAATTATGTTATGTGATGCTTCCAGTGTTGTTGTTCTTTCTCAAGATTGCTTTGACTATTTAGGGTCTCTTGTGGTTCCATACAAGTTTTAGGATTATTTGTTCTATTTCTGTGAAAAATGCCAGTGGGATTTTGATAGTGATTGCACTGAATCTGTAGATTGCAGTGGGCATTCTTGTCCTTTTCCTGATCTTAGTAGAAAAGTAATTGGCTTTTCACTGTTAACTGTGATGTTAGATGTGGGTTTGTCATATATGGCCTTTATTATGTTCAGAAACATTCATCCTATACCTGCTTTGTTGATAGTTTTTTATTATAAATGGATGTTGAATTTAGTCAAGATTTTTTTTCTGCATCTATTGAGATTATTATATGAATTTTTTTCTTCATTTTATTAATATGGTATGTCACATTGACTGATTTGTGAATATTGAACCATTCTTGCATCCCTGGAACAAATTGCAAATCCCACTTGATTTACTTATTGCTTTAACATATTGATGAATTTGGTTTGCTAGTATTTTGTTGAGGATTTTTGTATCTAAGTTCTCCAGGAATATTTTCTGTAATTTTCTTTTCTTGTGGCATCCTTCTCTGGTTCTAGTATTAAGATAATAATGACCTCATAAAATGAATTTGGAAGAGTTCCCTCCTCTTCTAGTCTTTGGAAGAGTTTGAGAAGAATTGATATTAATCCTTCTTTGAAAGGATTATTGATTTAATCTTACTAGTAAGATTCTGTTTATAGTTTGTATTTCATCATGATTTTGTCTTGATATGCTGTATATGCCTAGGAATTTATCCATTTCATCTAGGTTGTCCACCTTGTTGGCATATAATCATTCATAGTTCTCTCTTATGATCTTTTGTATACTGTGGTATCAGTTGTCATGTCTCTTCTTTCCTTTCTGATTTCATTTGAGTCATTTTTCTTTTATTCTTGGTGAGTCTACCTAAAAGGTTGTCAATTTTATTTATCTTTCCAAAGAACCGGCTTCTTTCTGGTCTATTTATTTCTGCTCTAATCTTTGTTATTTTTTTTAAAGATTTTATTTATTTATTTGACAGACAGAGATCACAAGTAGGCAGAGAAGCAGGCATAGAGAGAGAGGAGGAAGAAGGCTTCCTGCTGAGCAGAGAGACTGATGCGGGGCTCAATCCCAGGACCCTGGGATCATGACCCAAGCTGAAGGCAGAGGCTTTAACCCACTGAGCCACCCAGGTGCCCCATCTTTGTTATTTTCTTTCTGCTACTTATTTGGACTTTGTTCTTTTTCTAGCTCCTTGAGGTGTAAAGTTAGGTTGTTTATTTGAGACTTTTCTTGTTTCTTGAGATAGGCACTTATTGCTGTGAACATCCTTAGAACTGTTTTTGTTGCATTCCATAAATTTTGTTATATTACATTTTCATTTTTGTTTGCCTCAAAGTATTACTTGATTTCTCTTCTGATTTCTTTCCACAGAGGTTTTCGGTAAATGCTGTTTAATCTTCCAGTTTTCTTTATATAATTAATTTCTAGTGTCATGCCATTGTGGTCAGAAAAGGTGCTTGATATAATTTCATTCCTCTTAAATTTATTGAGACACATTTTACAGCCTAACATTTGATGTATCTTAGAAAATGTTTCATGTCCTTTCGCTTGAGAAGAATGTATATTCTGTTGCTTTGGGATGGAATGTTCTATAAATATCTGTTAAGTCCATCTGGTGCAATGTGTTATCTAAGGCCAAGTTTCCTTATTGATTTTCTGTCCGAATTGATGTAAGTGGGGTAGTAAAGTTCCCTACTCTTATTGTATTGCTATCTATTTCTCTCTTTAAGTATGTTAATATTTGCCTTATATATTTAGGTGCTCCTATGTTGGGTGCATAAATATTTATAACTATTTGTTGGATTGACCCCTTTATCATTATGTAATGCTCTTTCTGGTCTCTTATTACAGTCTTTGTTTTAAAGCCCGTTTTGTCTGTTATAAGTATAGCTCTTTCAACCTTGTTTTGTTTTCCATTTGCATGGAACACCTTTTCCATCTATTCACTTTCAGTCTACATATACTTACATCTAAAACAACCCTCATGAACAGCATATAGTTGGTGGTTTTTTGTTTGTTTTTTGTTTTTATCTGCTCAGTCAGTCTTTGTCTTCTGATTGGAGAATTTATTTCATTTACATTTAAAGTATGATTGATAGTTATGTGCTTATTGCCATTTTGTTAACTATTTTCTGGCCGGGTTTTTGTTTTTTGATTGTCGTTCACTTTTTACTTCAATTTGTATACTACTAATTCTTAGATCAATCTCACAAGAGAAAATTCTATTGGCAATTTCAAACCATATTTGCATTCATTACTCTTACTCATATTAACTACTATTTTTAGTTTAATGATTGACCTTATGGTGCCCTATTACATTAGACAGAGATTTCAGTTATTATAACCAATTGTGAACTATGCTTAGACTTACAGCACTATTGTTCATTACTTAATTTCTAAAACTAACTTTACAGTTAGTTCCCTATTTGTGTATGAGGACTAATGATAGCATTTCTGAAGTAAAATCAACACATATTATCTGAATTTCTGCCTGAAAATATAATTAAAAATATGAATCAGTAAAATAAAGGAAGTGGGGGTTAGTGGTTTGAGTAGAGGTTACAGAGTCATACTCCCTGAGTTTGATGTTCTTTCCCTCATAAGTTGAAATGTTCTTTTGTCTCGCTACTTTTATGATTTTTTTATTACTATGTTTTGCAAATTTAATTACAATATGTCTCGGTTTGGGTCTACTCTTGTTGATGTTGAGGGGAGTCCTCTGTGTCTCCTGGATCTGGACATCTGTTTTCCTTCCCCAGATTAGTTTTCTGCTATTGTTTCTTGAAATAAATATTTTGCCCCCTTTTCTCTCTCTTCTTCTGGGACTCCTATCATATGAATGTTACTAAGTTCTAAAGAGTCACTGAGTTCCCTAAATCTCTTCTCCAGCTGCAAATTCTTCTTTGTCTTTTGTTCAGATTTATTATTTTTCATATTTTGTCGTCCAGGTCACTAATTTGTTATTTTGCTTCTTCCAGTCTGCTGTCCATTGCATCAAGCCTGTTTCCAATCTCGTTTAATGCATTCTTCATCTCTGATTCTTTTTTAACTTTTTCATCTCTGTCATGGGATCTCACTGATGTCTTCTATTCTTTTCACAAGCCCAGTGAGTATTGTTGCTTTAAATTCTCCCTCATGTTCTCATTCTCAGACATGTTACTTATATTTGTTTCACAGATCTCTGGCCAAGGCCTTATCTTGTCTTTCAAATGGGATAAATTCCTCTGTTTTGGTATTTTGTCTAAGTCTCTGCCTTCTTCTCTGTGTTAGAAAAGCCAGTTATGCCACCAGCTCTTGAAAGTAATGGCCTTCTAAAGAAGAGGTCATGTAGTGTCCAGGGCCTGGCACTTCAGGGGTTGTCTCCCATGTGTCTTCTGTGCACTCTGCTGTTGTGTTTTGGTTGCTCTATTCTTCAGGTCAGTCATTCTGTTCTTTTCTTCTATATCTCTCTTGTGATTTGATGATGTTCCTTAGTGTTATATTTCAATTATTTATATGGTAGATAAAACCACTTCTTTAGGCTTGAAAAAGGGACCTGACATAAGAGATGAATCTTGTCATTCAACCCTGCTCCAGATCTTGGTTGATTCTTAAACCTTTGTGCTTATCCAAGCATCCTATTGTATATTTAATAGCTACTAGTATTTGAGGATGCCATGACCTGTCAGTGTTCCAAAGAGAAATATCTCAGTACTTTGGTTCAGGTTACCCAGAAGAAAGACCCTCAGGCATCAGCTTATTAAAGTATGCAAATATATATAGTCCTGTGGGACCACAGGCATAAATCTCCTGGCCCCCAGAAGAAGGCAATCTGAGGTGTCCCTTGGGGATCAGTTGCAAAAGTCAAGGCTCCAGACAAGTATATATACTCTTTTGTGGGAGATACCAGTGAGCTAAAGCAAGATAGAGGGAGAACACCAAGATGGTGTCCACAGCCTAAATTCCTTAAGAGCAGCTCCAAAGACCAATAGGTATGTGCCAAACCCGAAGCCTCCCCCTTAGCTCTGAAGCTCCAAGACAGGCAAAGATACCTTCTTCACAGAAAGACTGGAGGATGTGCCTCAGTCCACCTTTGCACAGTGTCCTGGGGGTGATAGACTGCCAAGAATTCTCTCTCCAATTGCTGTAGTCCCGAGGAATACAGGAACACAAGCTTCCCTGGTTACCAGAGCAAAGTAATCAAGAAACATCCCTTTGGTGGCAGCCACAAAAACTGGAGAACCAGGCATAAAAACTAGGGCACCAGACACATGTAAACCTCCTCTGCAGGAGACACTGGAACTCTGCGGTGCAGCAGGAGCTAATTCACAGAAATAGCACCCACCCTCTGAGGTCTCTGAAAGGATTACAGTCAGCCCTTAGAGTGTTATTAGAGGCCTGCCCCTCAGGCCACAGTCATGATGATAGCTAATAGGCCTCCACAGAAACACTGAGCTCCTGGGTCTGTTGCCTCTTGCTGTGCCCCTGGAGTTTTAACTCTCTAAGAACTCTTTGTTGATTATAGTCCTGTGGGACCCATGAGCATAAGCCCCACTGGCCACCATAGCCAGGTGATATAGAGGTGTCCCCTTGTCAGGCAGCAGCCACAAAAATCAGAACACCAAAGATGTGCAAAAGCTTCCTTCCAAGACCTACTGGTACTTTGGAACACAGCAGAGGGAGAACGTGAAGATTGTGCCTATCTGTCCCAGAGAGTATTCCAGCAGGCTCCTAGATGTGTGCTAAATTTGATGCCTGCCCCTCAGGGCAATGTTTTAATATAAACCAATGAACCTCCTTCACTTTAAGTCTGATTTTAAGGTCCTGATTGGCTGCCTCTGAGCTGGGCCCTGGGGTAAATACCAGTTTGCAAGTTCTTTAGGAGTGGATACTCAGATTGTTAGTCTTGTGGGTTTTTGAGATGAGGTCTCCATTGGTTTTCCAAGTTAGATGTTTGGGGGCTTGTCTCTCAAGTGCATATCTTAAAAGTTGAGAGGCCCAGTATGGGGTTTGAACCCTTTGCTCCTAAGGGAGACACTCTGGGTTTTGAGGTCTCCCGAAGTTGTGTGTTGGTTGCCATGCCAGGAGTCTAGTTTATGGCACGTTTGTGTCCCAGCCTCTCCTACCCACTTTGTTGTGGTTTCTTCTTGTTTGCCTGATGCATAGTCATCACTCAATCAGCTTTTAGGGTTTTTTGAGGTAATTATTTCATATGTAGCTATAGACTCATATGTCCCTGACAAGGGGTGAGTTTAGAATCTTCTCACATTGCTGTCTTGAACCTGAACCTCAAGGTGTTGATTCTCAACCTTCATACCTGTGGATGTGACCTTATTTGGAAACAGGTCTTTGGAAATGATCAAGTTAAGACACTATCATTAGGGTGAGCCCTAATCCAGTATGGCTGGTGTCCTTCTGAAAATGGGAAATTTGGCACAGAGAGTCATGTGTAGAGGGAAGATAATGTGAAGACTTGGGAGAATACTATCTATAAGCCAAGGAGTGTCTGAAGCTACCAGAAGCTAGGAAAGAGGCATGGAAAAGACTCCTTATCAGAAGGAACCAACTCTGGTGACATTTTAATTTCAATTTCCAGCCTCCAAAACTTTGAGAGAATATAGTCTGTTGTTTAAACTACCCAGTTTGTGATACTTTTTTATGGCATCCCTGGGAAATTAATGCAGTATTCAATATGGCGTCAGTCATTTTCCTAAAGTAGCAAAAGATGTTATTTCAGGAGCGGGGTGGGGGAGGAATAAAACAATGGTGGAGTGGTATAACTTGACACGTAAAGAATGTAGTGTTCCTTAATTTTAAACTCTGGTATATAAAAAACAATTATGTTGGGTCATGATCAATTGTATACTATCTAAAATAATACAAGGAGATTTTTTTAAAATTCCTTAATATCTTATATAAGCTATCATTTCCTACAGTTTGGGCTTTTTACCTTATTCTGTATTCCATTATAAATATGACTTCATCTGGTGAGTATTTTTTCCTTTGACATTTGAAGTGAAACTTACTACCAGAATATTCAATTCTCAAAAAAAAAAAAAAAGGTTAAGATACAATAATATCATCAAAGGTTTTAATATCATCAAAGATGCCACATCAAAATTAATAGAAATTTCATGGTAATTTCTTATTTGTCGGGGAATAATATTTGCCAGTTTATTAGAAAAACAACCTTAATAACTAAAAGAAATGCAAAGGATATATCAGTTTTTAGTGTGGTATTTTATTTTCTCTTTCATTTTATTAAAAATTAATAGAGATGTAAGCGCTGTTGAGAAGATTTAAAACCCATCAAATACACAAAATCTCAACTGAGGCGGCCTCTGGAGAAGGGTATGGATGATATGGAATGACAGGCAGACTCATTTTGCATCATACACCCTTTCGTACTGTTAGGATCAGCTACCTTGTGTGTTTTTTTTCAATGGGGGGGGACTAGATAATTTTAAAATTTTCATTGAATGAAAAAAGTACTGAAAAGAACAAAAGATTTTTACTCGAAGTCTTTTTCCAGGTTATCCCTATTGTTTCACTTGGAGGCAGGCTACTGTATGCAAATGAGGTAGCACTGAGGACAGTAACTTGGGTGGGGAATAGAAGGGCAGAATTGTTCTCTGGTGATTACTTTTTCCTAAGCATTTATGATTCCTAAACATTGATGTCAAAGAAGACATGTAATAAGAGTGGCACTAAGGGTCCAGAGAGCTTTCTATGGAATAACAAGTGGATATGTATTTCATAAATTGTAAATAGTCATCAGTTGTTTAAAACTGGGCTGAGAACTTATGTTGTTCAATTCCTGAAGATGAATGAATTTTAGAGTTATATTGGATCTTAGAAGTCATCTATTCCAGACCGTAACTTATTAGATGAAGAAGCTGGATAGAATAATTAAATAAATTTGCTGTGGCCAACTAGTTTCTTAATAGCAGGTGCTAGATTTCAATCCAGAGTTCCATATCTTTGTTGGTTCCCCCTATACCCTCTATGTCATACTCAACACAAATACCTATAAAGCTACCATTGCAATGCATGGTTCTTCAAACTGATTTAACAGCAACATCTAGACACACTTAGACTAAATAGAATGTATCTACAATGTACATATTGGCAGTAACAGGTAGAAAGGCATATTGTGTATGAAGTCCTTTTTCTCATGCATGAAGTAGGTTATATTACCCCCATTTCTGATTTGTAGAAACTAGGATTTTGAGAGGTTAAAGACAACTAAAGCATCTCAGGGCCAAGACAGGAGCCTCTATCTTTAGATTTTAGGTTCAGTGTTCTTCCTACTATCCTACCCTAACTCCCTGTACAAAGGTTTGCTTGGCAGAGACCTCTAAATTGACCTTCTGGATTTATTTTTTTCTTGATTTATTAAAATTACAATAAGAAAAGACTTCTGAAATAAAATTGTCCCTGAAAAAATTACGGATAAAAAAATTATATCTGCCATACATCAGCTTGTCCAACCATTTGCAACTTCATGGTCTTTTTCCCAGCCTTACCTTGCCCAGGATTCTCATTTGTTCAGTGAGAGTTCTATTCTAGCAGTGGGTACTAGCAACATGACCCCCTCATGACTTAATCTCCACTATCACTTTAGCCTATCCAGATTATACACGTAAAGGATGATTCTCTAAAAATCTAAATTCAGGTAGGCTAATACCATAGAGAGGCCTTCAAATACGGAAAGCAAAATGGGAGAGAAAACAAACAGTGAACTGACAGAACAGGCTAGTTTGGGTGGCTTTGCAATAGGGTTTTTCATCATAGGCTGAAATCCATGTGTGAGTTGGGCTGTTCAATAGTTGTGGGGCCAGGAAGGGCTCCTGGGTAGCTCAGTTTGTTAAGCATCCAACTCTTGATCTCAGCTCAATTCTTGATATCAGTGTTGTGAGTTCAAGCCCGACACTGGGCTCCATGCTGGGCATGAAGCCTACTTTAAAAAAAATAATAATATAATAATAATAATTGAGGGTGGGATAACCTAGAATGGGGGAAAACTAGAACCAGGGGAATATTTAAAGGGCATTACAACTCTTAAGGAGAGGGGGTTGTTCTGTTGGCTGAATAGATGGAAAGGATTTCCAGATACTACAGCAGGAGACACAGCATCAATATTCAAATATAGAGCAAGGATTTGGAAAAAGGAGAGAAAAAATGACTCTGTATGCAGTATATATAACAGAATTAGTAGCTATATTATACATAAAATATATATCAATTTGTAAAAAAAAATGTTAAGTGTAATATACAGGAAAAGGGATATAAACAGATAATTTACCAAACAAGAAATATGATATGGAATGGATATATAGCAAAATACCCAGCTTCTCTAAAAACCAATTTGAATAATTGTGAAATACCATTTAACACTTTTTTTTTATGTTTTATTTATTTGACAGAGAGAAATCAAAACTAGGCAGAGAGGCAGGCAGAGAGAGAGGAGGAATCAGGCTCCCTGCGAGGCAGAGAGCCCGATGCGGGGCTCGATCCCAGGACGCTGGGATCATGACCTGAGCCGAAGGCAGAGGCTTTAACCCACTGAGCCACCCAGGGGCCCCCCTTAACACTTCTTAAAATACAAAAAAAAAAAAAAGTCATGATTTTTCAAAGGAATACTTATGTATATTGCTAGCAATAAGGTGTAAATCATTTAAATGGTTCTGGAAAATAATATGGCAAATGCATAGCAACTATGAAATTTTCCATACCTTTTTATCTATTAATGACACTTCCAGAAGTTAAAAAAAAAGTTTTAAGGGTGCCTAGGTGACTCAGTCTAAGCGTCTGCCTTCAGCTCAGGTCATGATCCCAGGATCCTGGGATGGAGTCCCTGCTCAGCGGGGAGCTTGCTTCTCCCTCTCCTTCTGCCCCTCCCCCTGCTTATGCGCGCGCGCTCTCTCTCTCTCTCTCTCACTCTTTCTCTCTCAAATAAATAATCTTAAAATAAATAAATACATAAACAAAAATTTAAAGATAGAAAAATACATGAAAGGGCGCCTGGGTGACTCAGTGGGTTAAGCCTCTGCCTTCGGCTCAGGTCATGATCCCAGAGTCCGGGGATTGAGTCCCACATCGGGCTCTCTGCTCAGCAGGGAGCCTGCTTCCTCCTCTCTCTGTCTCTCTCTCTCTGCCTACTTGTGATCTCTCTCTGTCAAATAAATAAAATCTTTAAAAAAAAAAGAAAAATACATGAAAGTGTTCATCAAAATATCATTTGAAATGGAAAATTAATCTCAGTATCTGAGCACTAGACAGGTGATTAAAGTATACATCCATTCCCCTCTTGAAAAAATGTTATGTAGACTTTTAAAATGCTATTATGAAAATATGTAATATGGAAATTATGGTTGTAATAAAATAATTTAGATAAGTAGAAAAATTTCATTCATCTCTTCACCACTGGTCAAAATTATACATGGATATAAAAAAGGAGTAGAATTAAAGCTGGCCAAAATAAAACATTTTGATTGATTAATGCTATTATTATTTGCAAACTTTCAGATTTTTCATTGTAATGTTTTATTTACACTGATGTAATATTTTTGCCCTTAAAATAAGTAAAACATATATTGCATTACATTGCATTGTATCTTTCGTTGAATATCACCTCTGTTTTTTAATTACATTTTCAACATTCTTTTGGTCAGTGTTAGGAGCATTAAGTATCTCAGTTTGCCTGGGGCTAAGGGAGTCCCCTGGACTTGAGACTTTCGCCGCCTGAGCTGTAAAATCCCAGACAGACCTGAATGAATTGGTCACCCTAGATAATAGTGAACGTCAAAATTTTCTTTTGTCTTTCTAGACCTAGCATTTTATTCGTGGACTAAGCAATAGTTGAGAATATAATGTCTTTGTTATTTGCTATTAATAGATTTTGACTGGCGTAATATGGTTATCTTGGATTTTAAACGACTTGTATTTTCTGTTTAAATTGCTATCACATTTGAAAATTTGTAATGACAGGACCTCTGTTGCATATAGAATACCGTAAGAGAAAACAGTACTAGAAGCGACAAAGGACATCTCATTCAATGTTTCTCTTTGAAAATAGATTCACTGGTGGGCACTGTGGATATTTTGAAGGGAAAACAAACAAACAAACAAACAAAAACAACCCCGGCAAAATTTCCCAGTGGCTGCTGCTGATTTACAACCCGAGTTCTGTGTTGGTTCTCCCATGGGGATCTTTAAGGCTTAGTACCCTTCTCCCTCTGCTCACACCTTTGGTACAACTTCACAAGTTCACTGGGGCTTTTTTTCCTCTTAATAGTTAAAAAATAAATCCTATTTGTTTGTTTCCCTCTTCTTTTAAACTGCTTCTAAATTTGCATCTTAAATGTCCCTTGGGAGAAAACTTTTCCAAATAGAGCCTTTGGAAGAGCCATACATTATTGTATTCAGGTTTCCTAGTACCAATATGAAGTAAAGCCAGTCCAAAGAGTGTGTAAGTATGAACACTGACTGATTACTCCAACACCTCTCTCCCCACTGCAGGTCTGTCGACACCGTTTTCCGTTAATCTCTTGTGTGGTTGCAATCTCTTCCTACTTCTACCACTGCATTTTTGGAGTATATTCCAAGAATGGGTTTTAAAAATGGGCACTACGATAGATTTTCAAAGGTGCATCTGACTGGATCAGTATTAGAAACTGAGTCACTTTATATTTGAGTAAAAGCGAATTTAATAATTAAAGTGTTTTTTTTTTTTCCAGAAGTTAAGTGAATTAGCATTGCTATTTCTATATAAATTAATTGTCACTTTTCAGGGCATGTCAGTTTATTCTCCATCTACTATGTGTACATGTTCATAAGACCTTATAGTATTTAATGAAGAGATCCTTTTTAAGTATTGATAGCCACAAGAAAATTATACCATCTTTGATCTGTGTTAAAGAATCAAAGTCCAAGATCTTTGAATGGAACTTAGAATAAAAATGTAATTAGGTTACATCCCTGAAGTCTGATATATCTTTAAACAAGACTGCAAATGAAACTTTATTAGAGCTTCAAATGAATTATTTCATTGCCTTTTTTTTAAATTCATTTTCTTCCCCTTCTCTTTCATGTCTGTGTTACTGACATTGCTGCTGTATTTTACCTATCCTTTTCAGGGTGTTTTAATTATTTACTGCTTAACGAGTAGCACAGAGAGGAAGCCTCATTCAGAGGTGCTCTGCAGCTGCAGCGGGTTTTTCTTTTTCAAAGCTTTGCAAGGAGGTCTCGTACAGCTGCACCGAGCCGACAGGTCTTTGCCACACTGAATAAACCGTTCTGGAGGCAGTGTTTCCTCTTGAGTGGCTGAGATGAGGCTCTGCCCTAGAAACATCGCTTCAGAGGTAGCCCTGACCAAGGGCGACACAGGTGCTGGATGAAAGTCGGATGTGAGCCGTTGCACTCGTGCCTTAAGTGGCTCTTCATACTGAAGAAGTGACACTGTTCCCTTGAGTTTTTAGTTTTAAAGCATTCCATGAGGCAGGCGCAGTCACATTCCCTCCAAATGGTAAATCTAAAACAAAACAAAAAACAAAACCCGAAAAGAGAAAAGGGCACGAGAAGTTTCTAAATGCCTAGGAAGCACCAGGCACCCTGTACGGTGCCTCAGCTGTTTTAATGCCCTTTATAGCCACACCCCGATCCTGGCATTGTTACTTACGGAAATGGTGTGGATGGTCCCGTTATGTAATGGTGTTCAGGTTCAAACCTTATTCTCTGCCTTTAAGGTCAGACGTTGGACACAGTTTCTAAAAAGGGGTTACTTGAGAGAGTGAGGTCACTTGAGTGGGCCTTGGGTGGGCCTTAGCTCTGCCACCTGCTTGGTGTGGGCAGAGGAAGAGGACCCCTGAGGCTCATTTTCCTCATCTCTAGAATATAGATACTAATACACACATATATAGCAGCTACTGTCGTGTGAGGCTCACAGTGAGCTCTCAGCTGACTTTGTTTTCCTCTCTCCATACTCACCTGAATAGGTTATTTTCAGTTTGTTAGGTTTTCGTAATACCCCAAAGAGCACATGCTTATTGTCAATCGAAACAACGACGTACTGAGGAGACGTTAATACTCCCCTCACTCACCTCCACCCTCTGTAAGTTAATCAGTACTGGTACTTTGGTATATATGCTTCCATACTTTTCTCTTTGCCCATATCAACATATACACACAATCAGAATGTGGTTTAAAATGATGTTTAAAATGATGAACAATATATAATTCAAGTAAGAATTACATTATTGATTAAGTCCAATGCAATATCATTCATTAGTTGATCTATGTCAATACTGACGTAATTGCTCCTCAGACTTTTATGCTTGTCAACACTTTTTACTTGGTATTTTAAGATGAGGTGGCAACCATTTAGGTAAAACAATTTATTATACAAGGGAAATAGTAAACTTTGTACACTCTACAATGGCTAGCATTTAGTCCTATTGTTTTACATTATACAAGTGCTTTCCATTTTTAAAAATTATTTAAGGAATTTTGACACACACATTTGAGAACAAAGTTGCCTAATGCATAATCTTTGGAAATTGCAAAGCTTAGATAGAACCCAACTATCTGAGGTTTATTACAGCATAAGGCAGTCAAGCTTGTATACCATTTCCATCATAGACCACAGTTCGCCTATCTAAAATTAAAGAAAAAAACAATAATTGTATTAATCTCTTCAGAATATTTTAGAAGTGCAAGCAAATCTTCTGGATTTTAAAAATTAACTTACTAGTGGGTGCTTGAGTGACTTAGTCAGAGTTAAGTGCCCAACCCTTGATTTCAGCTCAGGTCTTGATCTCAGAGTCCTGAGATCGAGTCCTGCATTGAGCACAGCGTCGGGCTTCGTACCAAGCGTGGAGCCTGCTTAAGATTCTCTCTCTCTTTCTCCCTGTGTCCCACCCTTCTCTCTCTCTCCCACACTAAAACAAAACAAAACAAAACAAAACATTAATTCATTAGTATTGTCAACATCATTGATAGACCCTTGATAAATTTCTCCCGAACCTGTCTTCCTGGGATCGTCTTCATTGCCTGGTTTAGTGACTCATATTTTTTAATGGAGGTATTTTAGCATTCCTGCAATGTCCATCTGAAATTTTTGTTTAAAATGATAAATTATTCCATTTTTAGAAATAGCATCTTAAGTTTCTTCTAAGTATCCCAAAGTAGCTACTCAAAAGTTATGGGCACATTTTCCTCCTGGTTTATTAGGGATGCTGTTGAGTTACAGAACAAAATCTTTGTTTTCTAGCATTCTATCTTGCAGTGGTGTGCATTGGGTTACAGTCAGAACAAATCTCCTCTGACAAGAGATAAACCCTTGCAAATGATAGTTTCCATTAGGAAGTGTGACAAGCCCTTAACTATTTCAGCATGTATAGCCATTATAATTATCATAATTGAATGTAAAAACCTAAAGATAATATAAATTGTTCATGCAGTTAAACTGAAATGGAAAGCAATGTCTTTTGTTTTTACAAAAGAGCGATAACATTTTTCTCTTTTTGCTGCTGTTCAATATTGCTCCTAGCAGATTTTATGTCTACATTGTATGGAATAGTAACTTGATGCCAAAGATGTCCAGTAGCTCCAGATTAAAATGTAATATAACATACATAAAGCTTTATTGTTCCTTTAGGTTGTTGTTTTAAGCTAAAGTGGAATATTTCCCTAAATTCCTCAACAAATGTGCACAGTTTACCACTAAATATGCTTAAGACTTATACCAGTGCTGCTGAAGAAATAGGCCTTATGGACCTGTCAAATTATTTTCATGCAATTGTTTCTGGAGCATTATTTTTACTGGCAAATGTACAAGTTGATAGAAAAGGAAATAATTAGCTACTTTCAGAATTGCTGATGCATGGAACTAAAGGAGGCCAGTCTGTGCATCTTAGAGATTGTGACATTTTAAATTACCTGAATAATACTGGGAGCCATCTTTGGATATAATTAACACCTTGCCTAATTACTGTCAGGTCTAGACAGAGTCACACTTTATTTATGAAATTATTATTTTATTCACACTTGCTTTCACCCTTATTATATTGCAAAGTTTAGATTTGTGTGCTGTTTTCTTAAGTGGAGCAACTTCTTTTTTTTTTTTCTTTTTTCTTTTCCCTCCCCCTTCAAGTAATCAATGCACTGCTGAATGAGTTCATTTTAATGCACTCAATCATGCCTCTAATGTTCGTAGCTTACGGGCGCAAGCATCAGTAATGCAGGAATGTTATATGGCTTTAGTTTGGGCCATTTCATAAAATATTCATGGAATCAAAAATGTGCATCAAAATAGCGGCTGGGAGAATTACATTTATGTTCCTGCTTTTATGGCAGCTTCACATTTAAACCCATTTGTGTTAATATCTAGTCAATCTTCCTACTTTAAAAAAAAACTAAAATGGGAGAGATCATATACATTCTCTTTTGCTTAATATTTGTTCTAGACATCTGCTGTGATACAACAAATATCTATAAACTTTCAGAGATGTTGTGCAGGGAAGAGGGGTAAGCAACAATTTGGATAATACCCAAATATATAAAATCTTATTTTCTCTACATAGCGTTTGTCTTAACATCCTACCAAGCATTTTGCAGTTTACCACATTGTTTGGGTTTTGTTTGTATTTTTTAAATAAATGGATGGATTTCTTGGATGTGTGGGCTTTAGGTAAAGTGAATCTACTTTGTAAGAGTTTTCTTTTAAGAGTGCACTTTCCTTCAGGTGAAAAGCTGTAAATGCATACCAACATCCCTATTGTTTATGTAGATGTCCTGTAATTATTTCTAAGACAAACAAACAAAAACCTCAGAACCGAGGTTTAGTATACTTCCATCCATACCAGGAGACTCTTGTTTTACGCACTTGTCAGTGTATCTCCTAAGTGCTTTCTGGTAGCACCTTGTATTATTGAGTGAAATGATTTCTGATGGTCTTGGTGGAGGACTTGACTCCCTCCCACGAAACATTTTTGGCTCCATTTTCTTCCTCGATTCACTTGAAATATTAGTGAGGTCTCTGGATTTTTGCTTCACATAGAACCATGCGTTCCAGGCACTTAGTTGGCCTAGTTGCCTTTACGGAGGTTACTCCCGAGACCTTTGTTATCAGGGGATGATGAAGATTTGCTTGTAATTCCTCCTGCAACTTGAGAAAGCTCACATGCCCCCAGAGACCTTTCCCATGGATGAATATTCCTGAGAGCTTCTCTTTTCTCTCTCATTTTCAGTTAACTTTTATTTTTGTGGTACCTTGTTGTAATCCTCTCTGCCCTCTTCTTCAATGGAAAACAATGTTACCACGTGACACTTCCAGAGAAGGACAGTTGTCTAGACACTTGTCCTTCCACAAAATTCGTTGTCAGATCTGGAAACCTCACCTGGTTCTGGTATTTTAAAGTTTCTTTGGTGACAAAGAGTAGACTATATATGAACACTTTAAAGAAGTTACAACGGGATGCTGTGAGCCAAAATACCGGTTCGTGATTTTCATTTATTTTTACATTTAGCTTTGTCAAAATGACCATTATAATGATGGCCTTTTGTAATATTTCTCTCAAGTATATTAAATTTAAGTTTTTTCAGATAAAACAGGATACATTATGTCTTAACAAATATTTAGTCTTAATACTAATATCAGTCTTTACCCAGAAAGTAAGAAAATCTTTGAAATTCTACACATAATTGAAAATATAAATTAAATGGAAATCATTCCATTGTTAATCATGCTTAAAGGGAAATACTTGCATATTTAAATTACTATGCTCCCTCCATAGTATAGGCTATATTTTAATATTTTAAAATCAAATATACCATATTATAATATGTGCTTTCAATTCTGACCAGCCTTCAGAAAGTGTAGCCAAGTCATTTGTGTGCTTATGATTATTTGGATCAAAACCTTGCTGACTTCTGTACTCATCTGTTTGCCACCAAATAAGTTTAGAAATACATTTTTTTACATCTGAGAAAGACTGGAAACACTACTGTCTGTGTTTAGGCACCTCGGTTTAAAATCGAATCCCCGGTGGCCTCATCTGTGGCAATGTGGTTAAGGAAGGGAAAGTGAATCCTAGATGTGGCCACAGCTCACTAAGTCTGGGACACCCTAGGAATTCCAGGAGTCCCACGGATGTCACCACATGCTTTATGGGAAAGTAGGGAATTTAGATGCAGGATGCATAGCTGGTTATACATCAGGCTCCTTCAGAAAGACCAATCAGAAGCACATTAGGGGCTAATATCTGTGCTTTTATGTTAGAAATTACCTGCAATTTCCTGAATAGAGTCAAAGAGTTATAGAACTGGAAGAGACTGGAAATCATATAGCTCTAACATTGTTTTTAACTTGAGAGATTTATGTCCGGAGAATGGAACTTACTTCACCCTTGTTCCTGAGGCTTGGTTTGTTGACCAGCACCTGGGGTGGTGGAACCAAGAAGCATGGGATTTTTATGATCTTGGATTTAAATCCTAAACATCACTTTTTAGCTATTTAAGTCATTTAACCTTTGTGAGCCTCAATTTTCTCTTTAATGTAAAAGTTATGATAATATATACTTCATCCGTTTTGGCAAGGTTAAGTAAGATAATGTACGGGGGAAAAACCCTCCATCTTCATGAGCATCCAGTAGGCCTTCGGGAAAGAGTAGTACCTTGTTCTCTTTCTCCCCAGCATCTTGGACCAGGCTCCTTTCTCATGAGAAACCTTAAGTTTACTCTTCTGAGAGCCAAACCTTGGCCAATAATCATGAGCTAAGTAAGACACTGATATGAGCCCTCAAAGCTTTAGTAAAAAATCAAAGTTAACCTTATTCCAAGGTTGCTGGCTATATAACCAACTGAAAACAATGTCCCTGAAACCCCCTGTATTTCATTTCTGCTTAGACAGCCTGTCCAGGATGCTCAATAGCGCCTGTAACCCGGAGAGGAATCTGGCTGTTAGGGAATACAAACCCCACCTTTTCTCCACTCTTCCTCACCTTCATCCCTTTCTCCATTTCTCTCTACCTCTCCTTTCCCTACTTTCTACCCTTCCCTTCCTCTCCCTGCCTCTTCTTTCTGCTCCCAGGTAGACCAGATCTTGGACATGGCCATCCGTTCTCATAATACTATTTACATCTTTCTGCCTCATTTGCATCTCATTGTAATTAGTTGGGTTATCCAGAGCTTCACCTCCTGGCTCTCCTCCTGGAATTGTGAGTGAATCTGTTATTTTACAGCACACCTTTGGACCCTCTTTCCATCTGGCTATTGTGTGTAACCACAGATGCCATTAGGTCCTTCCTAGTCTCCTTACAGTCCCATTTCTTTTTTTTTCTTTCTGGAGCGAACTGGTTTACTCACCGTTCCCTGTATCTATCTTTCCCTATTCACATGGCCAAAGAGAAATATGTACCTGTACTTTATGAGTAGACGGATGCTGGATGGGAAGGAAAAAAAAAGAACTCTGGTATACATCTTTCTAGGAATACAGAGCTATACTTTACAGGCAGAAATATAGTTAACAGAGGAAACATAACACACATATATGTCAGTGCTCCATTTGAGTTTTTAAAAAAAACGAGGGTCATGGGTATTTGAAGAAAGGTGTTTCTGGTGAGAGGTGCTACAGGAAAGAGATGAGAAAGTATGCCTGCTATTGTGGGAAGTAAGAGAAAAATTGTGAGTTAAATGTGAAGATAGAACAGTGAACTTCAACCTTAAGTATTTGCATCAAAATGAAAAAAGATTGGGATTATTTTAAAATAGCCTCTATCATATATTTTTATTACAAAATAAACATATTTTGATGATAGAAACATTAGAAAATGCCAATAATCAGAAAAGAGATAGAAACCATCAGTCAACCAAGTAACGCTGATCATGCTTTGTAAATGTTTTCTGTTTTCCAATATTTTCACTTACCACAAACACCTGTCCATGTAATGAAATATTCTTGTATAGTATCATATTTATGGCTCTGTAGTCTTGTATCATGTGAAAATTTCATAAGATAAGTTTCTAAATGTCTCTGCTGTACACATTCCCCTCTCTGTGTGTAGCCCAACAGCTATGCCCTCCTGCATGGTGCAACAGGGGCTCAGACTGCCCATGTCTCTACTCAGTGTTTTTACAGGTTATTTGCTGATTATCTACCTCTGTTTATTGTATTTCTCTGTGAATGCTGTTCTTACTTATGTGTATATACTTCACTACTTCAGTACTAATTTTGACATCAAATTCAGGGCAAAAATAGGGGGAAATTATATGGAAGAGCCACGGCAGCGGCTGCCATACCCTATATTATCTAACCTGTGATACCTAATGAAACCTATTTGAGAAAATATGTTGAACCTGATAAGACTTGCAGAGGTAAATTTAATCAGCCATGGTAACAGTGTCATAAAGACTCAACTACATTTTTTGCAGGAAGAATAAGTTATGCTTAGAGAATACTGTGTTCAGGTATTAAACATATATTGATCCATTTCTCACAATAACACCTTGAATAGTGTACACTATCATCCTATTTTGTAAAAGAATATTGTAAAAGAATTAAACTCATGCACAGAAAGGGTAGTAATTAGCCTGAGGCTGAACAGCAGAAAGGGTAAAGCTGGGATAAGCACCCAAGCTGCGTGCTTGGAGCCGGCACCAGTCTTAACCACTACTATTGGAATGCCCACAAACAAGTGCCTTCCCAGTTGATTTCAGTGTAGGTAATTCCCAGTACCGTGAAAGCGTATTTACACTGCAGAGTACTGTGAGGATTTTCACAAGGCGGGTCACACATAGAATGCAGTCCACAGCGTGGAACTGCACACTACTCTTCCGGAAACGGGCTTGCTCGTATTTCAAGGAGTGAAATGACTGAAAGCTAATTTGGAGTTCTGGCTTTGAGAAGATATATTTTGAACTGTATTATAAAATATAATCCCGAAAAGCAGTTAAGTTGTATTTTAATTACTAATGATGAAACGGAATATACAAATGCCTGCATAATAATTGAATTTGACATTTGTAACAGACGCCTCCTTTCTTAAGGTACCTGAATTCTTCTAGGGAATGAAACAGGTGCTGTCTGTTGAAAAGCGGCATAGGAAGGTAATGGAGAGCATGGGTCCTGAACTCAGACTGCCTGGATGTACAAAGCCACCAGCTGTGCAATCATGGGCAAAAATCCTAACCTCACTTTCTCATCTGTAAAACGGGGTCATAGCAATCCCTGTTTCACAGGAGTATTTTGAAGATTCAAAATTCACATAAAGCATGTAACACCTGACCTTATGTACGTAATGTCAAATAAAGATTAGCTAACAGGACTGCTATTAGTAATTATTACTTGGTTTTCACACCGTTTCTAAACATGTGTAATCCTAACCAGTTTCTACTTGCCAAGACACATCCCTCCAGCAGGTGTTCATCCAAAATCATCGCTGAATCTGAGGTCCGGATTGAGATCCCTCCTTTCCCAGCTTACATCCTCTGCATCCTTAGAAACTCTTGACTGTATTCCATGGTCTCCACCCCCTTTTAATAGTAAAACACAAGATGTATACAAAATTTTTGAAAATGTGCTCTGGCCTGTGGTTTATATTTATGAATGGCTTTTATTCTTCAGGTCAGCTTCTGGAAGCTGCTGAGCATTATGAAGCATTCCATCAATTGACGCAAGGGCGGATATGGAAGGATGAGACAGGCCACTCTCTCAACTTGTTGGCCTGTGAGAGTCTCCTAAGGACCTACAGATTACTCTCAGACAAAATGCTGGAAAATAAAGAATACAAACAGGCCATCAGAATTCTAATAAAAGCTTCTGAAATAGCCAAAGAAGGTGGGTGGAAAAGAACACTCTCGCATTGCTTCCTTTAATGGGCAGACACTGCTTCTCCCAAGAGTGAAGTAAACATCGTCAAGTGTTTGGGTGATTATTTCCTCTGAAATGCAAAGACAAATGCCATCAATATACTTTCAGATTTCACTGTAAAACAGAGATGTCTTAGTGCTGACAACAAAAAACCCATTAATTTCCTGAAAGCTTTATCTCCAAAATTACAACCCTCTGGGAGTAGCATTATAAAACAATGAACCTATAATGACAAGGTAAGGTCATTTGCAAAAGTTAAGGGTGTGTGTCTGTGTGTGTGATTGAGGGTCTATATTTCTCTCAATCTGAGAGACCTCTCAATGTTTGTAAATTCCTTATTGTCAGGTAAGGGAAGATAATGACAAATATTTAGTTAGGAGTAACAGAAAAATAGAACTCTGGTATATTTTGGACCCTTGCCTGTCAGAGTGTGGCCTCTGCACTGGTAGCATCAGCGTCACTAGAAGCTCGTAAGAAAAGCAGCATCTCAGGCTCCACCCCAGACCTCCTGCTCAGAATCTGCAGGTTAGGAAGCTCCCCTGGTGATTCATATGCACATTTACAGCAGTAAAAATGCTTTCATGAGAGCTGATCATATCCTCAATATTCTCTATCATGTGTATATGTGTAAAATATAAAGAAAAAATTTGGAGCATATACTCATAAGCTTTTACTTTGTAAAATGTAAAGGTATTTTATTACCATTATTTATCAAAAGAGTTGACTTTTTATGAAGGAGAAAAAGAAACTATGCTCCTTAAAGTGCATTAGTTCAGGATATATTTAATTGATTCGTTTATCAAGTTAACATATGGTTTATTTGGAATAAGTGGAACTGAATTTCTGGTTGTGATTTTAATTTTCTAAAGAGTAAAAGTAAACATCTTAGCTTATCCTCTCTGTTACTTCTTTTTAATGATATTATAATACTTACAGGAAATCACCCTCATTCAAAGATGTATCCCACTGAATGAACTGCTTTTGAATGACTGGTGATCTAGTACCTTCCCCAAAGGGGTAAACACTCACATGAATAGTTAGCTCTTAGATCAATTGCAGCAACTAACTTCAGTCAGATGGAAGGTTGTGTGGAATTTCCATGGAAAGTAATATATTAATTAGGAAAAGGTATTTTGCTTTAGGTTCACATTTGCTAAATTGTAAGGTAATTAACAAAGAAAGGAAGTTTCCGAGGGGGTCTTCACACAGTCAGAGCCTGCCAGGCAGTCTCCTTTTAAAAGCATCTCTTACTTTTCAAAGGACAGATAAGGAGAACAGGAGAAATCTTATGCTATAATAATATTTTAAATATCTTTTAAAGCTGATAAATATTTGCCCCTGCATTTCCTGTATAACAAAGTGGATAGGTTAAGGGATCGCACAGTATCTTCCAAGAGCTCTGACAACAGCTGAATGCCCTGGGACAAAGTATGTTTTCTTGCTGTTATGTCTCACTTTAGTTAAGGAGCCTGAAGCAGCAAACTGATGATTGCCTGCCTTATGAAGCCTGCCTCCCACCTTGGTTTGCATAACATTTAAGGAGTCCTGACATCCACTGTGGGCCAAACCCCTTTACTGGGGCCCTTGGTATAATGCACAAGGATAACACTGGCCATGCAGTGGTCTCATCTTTAGATTATTCTATTTATTTTCATTTTTCAGTCATTCCTTGGTCTTTAGTATAGTCTCAAAATTGTACAACCAAAACACTAATGCCAAACTCAGTAGAAGTCACCCTCCATATTCGACTTTCCCTCTCCCCTAATAACTGTTATGTTACCTTCTGTCTCTATGGATTTAACTACTCTGGAAAGTTCATATAAATGGAATCACATAATGTGTGTCCTTTGTGTCCAGCTACTTTCACTTAGCATAATGTTTTCAAGGTTCATCCATGTTGTAGCATATATTCCTACTAGATTCCTTTTTATGGCTGAATAATATTCCATTGTATGGTTATGTCATATTTTCTTTATCCATTCATCAGTTGATGAACATTTATGTTTCTACCACCTTTTGTCAATTATGAATAATGCTACTATGAACATTTGTGTACAAGTTTTCAAGTCTTTTGTCTCCAGACCTAGAAGTGGAATTGCTGGGTCATAGGGTAACTCTATGTTTAACTTAAGGAAGAAATGACGGAGAGTTTTCTAAAGTAGCTGTCCCATTTTATATTCTTCCCAGCAATGTGTAAGGGTTTCAGTTCTTCCATAAGCTTTCTCACCAGCACTTGTTGCTGTCCTTCTTTTTGTTTATAGCCATCTTAATAGGTATAAAATGGTACTACACTGTGGATTTAATTTGCATTTCCCTGTTAGCTAATGATGTTGAACATCTTTTTATGGGCTTATAGCTCAATTGCATAGTTTCTCTGTAGAAATGTCTATTCAGATTCTTTGCCCATTTTCAAGTGGGTTGTCAATTTATTATTGAATTGTTTTAAGTATTTATATATTCTAGGTGCAAGTTCTTCATCAGAGATATGACTTGAAAATAATTGGTTTTCTTTTCACTTTCCTTTGAAGCACAAGTTTTTGATTTTGGTGAAGTCCAAAATAATTTATTTTTTGTTTTGTTGTTTGTATTTTTGGTATTATGACTAAGAAGGGTTTCACAAATCCAAGGTCTTGAAGATTTACTCCTACATTTTATTCTAAGTGTTTTGCACAATTTTAACTCCTATATTTAATTAAGTCTATAGTCTATTTTTTTAAAGATTTTATTTATTTATTTGACAGAGGTGCCGCTATAGTCTATTTTTAAGTGTGTGTGAAGGCAAGTATGAGAAAGGTCCAATTTCATGTTTTCCATGTGGATATCCAGCTGTCCCAGTACTATTTGTTATACACACTATTCTTTCCCAATAATTTGTCTTAGGACCCTCATCAATAATTAATTGTCCATAAATGTGAGGGTTGTTTTCTGGACTGTCAAGTCTCTTGTAGTGGTCTATGTATCTGTCCTTATTCCACTACTACATATTCTTGATTACTGTAGTTGTGTAGTAAGTTTTGAAATTAGGAAATGTGAGTCTTCCTCTATCCTTTTTCAAGATTGTTTTGGCTATTCTGCATCACTTGCATTTCCACATGAATTTTAGGATTAGCTTGTACATTTCTGCAGAAAGGACAGCTGGAATTTTCATAAGGATTGAATTGAAACTGTCAAGCAATTGGGAGAATACTGCTATTTTAACACTAAGTTTTCCAATCCATGAATATTGGTTATGTGTCCATTTATTACATATTTCATTTCTTTCAATAATGTTTTATAGTTCTTAGTATATACAGCTTGCCCTTTTGTTATTTCTAACAGTTTTTTTCTGATGCTATTAGAAATGATTTTTTTTCTTTCATTTTCAGATTTTTCACTGCTTGAAGGGAGAAATAAAATTAACTTTTGTATGTTGATCTTGTATCCCCTAAATGTGTTTATTTGCCTTAATGGTTTTTTGTGGATTCTTTGGGATTTTTCCATATATAATATTATGTTATCTGCAAATAGAACTTAACTTCTTCCTTTCTGATCTTGGTGCTGAGGGGTGACAGAATATACAACCCAAAAAACCACTTTGGCATAAGGAGAATTTTGAGCTAAAATCACTTGAAAAACAACAGAGATCTAAGAAGGGTATGTAATCTCCCCTTTTCCTCCTGAAAACAGGAGATAAAAACTGTCATGGAAAAGATGCCCTCCCTGTACCACAAGAAAAGAAACATTCTTCTATGAAAAGTCACAGTCAAGAGGATTCTGTACAGACTTTGCTAAAATAATCTTTATTTTCCTTTAGCCTCCCTGCATTGCTTAGTTACTTTCCCACAATTGCCTCCCTTTGTTCAATCCAATATTGAAGCATATAGATTTTACAGTTTCTTTGGCTCTTCATTCCTTATGAACGTTCCCATGTCACATAATACTTACGTAAATTGGTGTGGTTTTTTTCTTCTATTAATCTGTCTTATGTCAATTTAATTCTCAGGTTAAAGTCTGCCTCCTTTGCAATGTCTTTACAATGCTATTATTTTTCTGGACTAACTGGAGAACTTCCAGCACAGTGTTAAATAGAATTGATTCCAGTATACATCTTTGTCTTCTTCCTGATCTTAGGGTGAAAGCCCTCAGTTTTTTGCCATTAAGAACGATGTCAGCTGTGGGATTTTTGTAGATATTCCTTAACATTATTAAGTTGTCTTCTAAGTTTGTTGAAGATTTTTATCATGCAAAAGATTGGATTTTGTCAAATGCTTTTTCTGCATCTATTAAGATGATCATTTGGTTTTTAGCCTTCCTTTTAATATGGCATATTACTTTGACTGATTTGCATATGTTGAATCAATCTTGCATTCCTGGGATAAATCCCATTTTTATATGTTGCTGGATTCACTTTGTTAATATTTTGTTGAGGCTTTTATTATCTACATTCATAAGGGATATTGGTTTGTAGTTTTCTTATGATGTCTTTATCTGGTTTGATGTCAAAATAATACTGGCTTCATAGAATGATTTGGGAAGTGTTCTCTTAATTTTTGGAAGAGTTTGTGCAAAATTGGTATTGATTTTTCTTTAAATATTTGGTAGAATTCCCCAGTGAAGCCCTCTGAGCCTGGGATTTTCTATGTGGAAAACAGTTTGATTAGTAATTCAATTTCTTTACTTGTAGATTTATTCTGATTCTCTGTTTCTTCTTGAGTCAATTTCAGTAGTTTATACCTTTCTAGTAATTTGTCTATTTTCATCTAGTTTATCTAATTTGTTGGTATGGTTGGATAATAGTCCCTTAAAATCCTTTTTATTTCTCTGAAGTCCATATGATCTTTCCTCTTTCATTCCTGATTTAAGTAACTTGAGACAGCTCTCTTTTTTACTTGTTCAGTCTAGCTTAAAGGTTTGTCAATTTTGTTAACCTTTTCAATGAAACAATTTTTAGTTTTGTTGACTTTCTCTATTGTTCTATTTCACTTATCTCCACTCTAGTCTTTATTATTTTCTTCCTTCTGTTTGCTTAGGGTTTAGTTAGTTCTTCTTTTTCTAGTTTTAGAAGGTGAAAAGATGTTCCTTATTTTTTAAAATAGGCATTTGCAGCTACACATGTCCCTTTATGCACTGCCTGGATCCCATTAGTTTTTTCATTGTTGTTTTTGTTTGTTTATTTTCATTCATTTCAAAGTATTTTCCAGTTTACCTTCTGAGTTCTTCTTTGACCCACTAGTTATTTAGGAATATGTTTAATTTCCACATACTTGCGAGTCTCCCATATGTTTTGTTATCAATTCCCAATTTCATTTTCTTGTGAATACCGTTTTCTCAGTTGGATCTACTACCTTGATAGCAGTACTTAATATTGAAACCTGCTTTTTTCTCTTTACCCCCCACTTAGCACTCTCAATTCCCCTTGCCCTGCTGTATATATTTTTTTCTCCCAGAGTACTTATCACCATACAATTTACCACAAAATTCATTATGTTTATTATTTATTTTGTATCTCTTTCTGTCCCTTTCCTCTAAAATTAAGCTCTCTCAAGGGCAGAAAATGTTTCCTAGTGTTTAGAGCTGTGCCTGAAACAGAATAAGTCCTCAATAACATTCAGTGAATAAATGAATTAGTGAATATATGTTAGCCAAATAACAAATGGAAGTTTTAAGATATATTTTATTTTATTTTTAAGATATATTTTAATGAAACATTAGAGTTATTCCCAAACACACATCTCTACCTGTTAGACCCCTATGATGACCCCCTCTTTTAGATTCTCTACAGACATACCAGTATAAGAATGGACAATTTAGGTCTTGAAAATAAAACACCATGTTTCCTTTAACATGAATGATTATTGAATCATTTAAAAAGCCAGTACTAATTTAGCCCACCCAAATAAACTATACAATAATAGAAATAGTACTTTGCCCTTTTTTCTTTGGTATATGTATCATTCGACTTTAATAATGTTGACATTTCCCTCCATTATTTTGTGCTTTCACTTTACCTTAATTTTGTTTCAATTAGAAAGCAGGATAAGTTCTTGGACTTAAATCCTATTTTCAAACTAATATTTAGTGTGACTCAACTGTTTCAATTAGCTGCCTCAAAAATCTATCAACAAGGGTCGATTTTTCTTTTCTTTGCATAAAATTGGATGCAAGTGGTGATACTAAATCAGCACATGCCACTGTTAGTACTTTAACACAGTTACAACATTTAATAGAGCAACTACAACTTATAAATAATCAACTTTTAAATATGCAAGAGGCAACTTCCCCTCATAACCTCTCCTTCCTATCCCATCTTTCCCTTCCCTAGGCCCATCCTTATCCTCAGCACTTATAAACCTATAGCAGAGGAGAAGTTATGGTCCAGATAAATTGTAAGAGTTAAAAATCCCCAGCTGGATCATTGGCACCATCAATTCTGCTGAAGTGAGATTTTCAGGGTATAATTCTCTGCAATCATGAAATTGGTTGAGAATAATATCGGTACTGTCACTGGCAGTTGCCATCCTGTTTTCCTGTAGAAAAAACAGTTGAGCCACTGCTTTACAAGTGGTAATTCAGTGAGTGGTGAGAATGATGCAGTGTGGAGAATTGTTAGCTCCTGCTGAAATCCATCATGGCTGGAACACAGAGTTCAGACATCTAAAGGAGGCGGTGGGAGGGGAGGTGTAGATCCTCTGGCATTTGTATTACCCAGGAGTTAGGTAACATTGAAAGCCAAAAAGTAGAAAGAGGATAGTATCCTTTTTAAAACTAAGAACCTTCAATGGTCTCGTAAGTCTGTTGACTTATATATTCAGTATATAAATGTAAAAACGTGTGTATTGATTAGATGGTATGATGTATGTCTTATGGAAGCACCTTACACATCTACACATATTGCTTTGGAAAGAAGATTTGGATAATTCTGGGGCCAAAACACATTCAAAGAAATTAGGAAGGCTACAGTTCCTTTGAAAAAATGACGAAAAGCGTTTCTAGTCATTAACAAAGAAAAAATATGTTTGGATTTCAAAATACACATGGAATGTTGTACCAAGAAGGCAAGGTGTCAGTCATTTTCACCTCAGGTTTTAACTGATAGCTTTTAATTAGACCTAATCAAAATAATAATTCCTTAATTTGCTGGTTATCTGCCATGTTAGAGACTTGCCCGAATGTCCCTTTCTCCGTGCATGTGTTTGTGCACCCTGTAAAGCTGGTTCCCTTTACCCGCTATTCCATGTGTGTCGTAGCAGCATGCTGCATGACTGTGAGCCTTTACATGGTGGACTAGGGTAGAGATCACATATGTGTCTCAAAATGATGATACCGAGCTGAATATGCAGAGGAAAGCTCCTCTTACTTACATTGCTAATGCGCCATAGTCTAACATTTGTGAGTCACGTAACTTATATTAGCATCAGCCTTTTCAAATCAGTACACAGTGAAGTTTCAGGGATCATTCGTTAAGTCTGTACACTTCGTTACAACTTTCCACTGTCTTAAAAAGCAAAAAATGCTGTTCTTTGTAGTAAATTGGTTTCTTTAATGCCTTGGCAATTTTTCTACATTTTCAACTTTAGGAAGTGACAAAAGGATGGAAGGAGAAGCTTCCTATTACTTGGGCTTAGCATACCTAGCTGCTGAAGAGTATGAAACAGCGTTAACAGTAAGTTGAAGTAAACTTTTAATCATTGCCATTTTTAATGTTTACTATATTGTATTTATTTTACTTTGTATGTTGTTATAAAACCAACAGAAATGGGTAGTCCTCTACCTTTCTATAGAGACCAAAGCAGAATAGCAGTTCTAGAAGCAGAAAAAAATTGGTTTTATTGCTTATGGTAGGCAGTATATAATCAATTACCAAGCAGTGCTTTAGGATACATAAAAGTTAAATATGTGGGGTAATGTGACCATCTACGTTCATTCCCATATCACTGAGGATAGATTTGGGTTTAAATGATGGCAAAAAGTAAAAAAAAAGAAAAGAAAAGAAATGAAAAATCATAAACTTATAATAAATAACCATAAATAAATTATTATAAATAAATAAAAATAATAAACTTGTGATCTGGGAAATTTTCCTTGGAAAAGACTGTGTTTATGCAGTCGAGTGAATTGCATTGCTATGGACCTTTATGGGGGGAGGCAGCGAAGATGGAGAGCACTGTTGGTTCCGATCTGAGAAGTAGCCTGCTCCATGATAAAAATCAGTGTGTGCCTATTTTATGACCAAAGTTCTGGTGTTTGGCTAAAAAACAAACAAAAAAAAATGTCAGAGCTATCTTTTCTGTATTATAACAGAAATCATTTTATTTTTTAATTTTTCTCTTAGCACTAATATAGTTCGAGTGTAGTTTCCTATTTCACTTCACATATATCTCTCATAATCATTTTATCTGATATACAGTATTGCCTTTATCTTCAGCTTCAAGGATTTTGGGTTTGCTATTTTAGATAGTCATGCCAAGGAGGATCCTTATATTTCAGCTAGATGATTTTCCCTGTCACACTTAAAATTGGTTCATCATGGGAAATAGATTGTTCTAGATGACTCTTCTGCTTACTAGTTTTTGGTTAATGATATACATTCAGCAATGCTGTGTTCCAGGGAACACAGAAGCCAGCACTTCCTTTTAGCAGCTACTTTAATGAGAATGGCCAACTTGAGAACATAACTATAATTCCAAGCAGGAGGAATAGGGGTTTTCTGAGTCGGGAGATAAGAGTGGATTCCAACACTGAAGATTAGGGAGGTTGCACAGAAAGCCTTTCGAGAGCAGGATTTCTATAGACAGAAAGTGTGGGAGTCAAGGATGATAGGACATTAGATACATACACACACACACACACTCAACATGAACAGACTTAGTTTGTTTGGAAAGCAAGGAATTGTCAGGTGCAGGTATGAAATCAAGATGGAAAATTAGGTGAAAACTAGCTTATAAATTCTCTCTCTCTCTCTCTCTCTCTCTTTCATGGGCAGTGCAAACACATGGCAAAATTAATTCAGGCAATACAATAGAGTTTACACTGAAAAATAAACCTTCCCTCCACCCAAAAAAAGATCAGTTTTACTGTTCTTTTCTCAAAGGAATGTAGTTTCAAGTTTCAGGTTTATTTCTCAAAAAATATTCGTATGTATGTATACCACATAAGTGAATAAACATATATTTTTTTCGTTGTTTACAAAATTGTAGCACTTTATATGTAGTGTTCTACATCTTGAGTTAACTTCTTCCTCACTAATGCATAAAGACGTGCCTCGTTTTTAAAGGGCCACGTGGTGTTCCATGTTATCGTTGTACCATAATGGATTTAACCAGCTCCTATTGGTGGGCATTTAGGTTATTTCCAACCAGGTTGTATTGCAAAGGGTGTAACAGTGAACAGCTTTGTGCCAAAGTGAGAGATGATCTACAGAATCAATTCCTAGTGGTAGAAATGCTAGGTCAGGGAAGAGATAAATTACTTTTTTTTTTTTCCTAAACTTCCCTTCAAAGAAGCTCCATCAGTTTACATTCCTACAAAAATAAGTGAAGGTATCTGCTTCCTTTGGACATTAGGCACATATGTGTAATATGTGCTGTGAATGTTTTTCCAGATCACTGTTTTTTCTACTTTACTTATGAAATTTTTCCATGCTAAAATTCCATGGCCAAATTTATCGACCTCTTTTTCCATGACTTCTGGATGTTCTTAGGAAGACTGTCCTCATTCCAAATTTATTTTTTTAAATTTTATGGAGGGTTGAAGGGTTTTAAATACTTTGCTGGAGTGAGAAACTCATTTTAAGCAATGTGGGATTTTTAATGATTTTTGATGAGGCTGGTGATATGATCACATTAATTTATTCCCAGCTGTTTATTAAGCAGCCTCTGTATGACAGACATCATGCCAGGCACAGATCTGGTCTATAATTGCAGAAGATAACACTACTGGTATAGTCTAGTAATGAATGGATTGAAGGAGCAATATTTGGCATCTAAGGGGCAGATTTCTTGAAACTGGTACTCCTTTCAGAAAAGTATTTAAATTGTTTTCCTGAAAGTATGGAAACTATAAATCAAACATCAATCTCATGTTCACATTAACTGTGGGAACTTGGACAAGTCCCTTAAACTCTAAGTCTCAACTGCTTCATCTATCCAAGGGGACTAATAACTACTCTTACTTTTTTAGTGTGTTATGGATTGAATGGCGGCCCCAAATGTCCACTTCCTAATCCCTGGGGCCTGTGATTGTTACCTTATTTGGGAAAAGAATCTTCGCAGATGTACCTAAGGGCCTTGAGATGAGGCGATCATCTTGGATTATCTGGGTGGGCTTTAAATCCAATGACAAGAGGCCTTGTAAGAAAAAGGCAGAAGGAGATTTGAAACAAAGGACAAGAAGGCACATACAGGGAGAAGACAACCACACGAAGATGATTCAGAGATTGGAGTCATGCTGCCACAAGTCAAGGAATGCCAGGAACCACCAGAAGCTGGAAGAGTCAGGAAGGATCTTCCCCCAGAGCTTCTGGAGGGAACATGGCTCTGCTGATACCTTGATTTCAGACTTCTGGCCTTCAAAACTGTGAAATAATCAATTTCTTTTAATTTAAGCTACTTAGTTTGTGGTAATTTGTTGCATTAGTCCTAGGAAGCTAATACATACGGTGATTAGGAGAGATCATTTATATAGAGTTTTTAAAACTCTATATAAGTGCCTCTATACAAGTGCCTGCCTTGTATATAATAAACATTTGGTGATTGTGAGCTTTTATTATTTTTACTCTAACTTAAGTCTCTCGACTTCAACAGTAGTAGTGAAGGTGGAAGGAAGTAGTTTCAGAACTTATGCAGGACTTGGAAATAGACTAAGTATGGAAAGTGGGGAAGGCAGAGTTCCTCGGATGGCCCTAGGTTCCTGGCTCTGAAACTGGATGGATGCTGGTGTCATTTACTAAGCTGGGGAATGCTATTGGATACCCAGGCTGGCGGAGAAATGGGGAGTTCACTTTCGAATATGTTGAATTTGAGGAGTTTGTAGTTATCCAAGGAGAGATCAGATAGTGGTATATGTAGGTCTATAGCTCAAGAGAAAGTCTAGATTGGAGCTACTATACCATTTGATACTGTACAAATCTGTGAGTATTCAGCATATTGAAGCACAGGAGTGGAGATTTCCTAGAGAGTTGATAATGATGAATGAAAAAGGCCTAGGACCAAGCTTGCTGAAGGTGGTAAGTACAAAGCAGGGGTATCCAGGGAGGTAGGAAGAAACCAGGAATGGAAGATCACATACAAGCCAAGGAACCCCGGGTGTGTCTAAAAGACAGAAGTATGCAAACCCCTTCTGCCTCCTATCCCAGGTTTTGGGCTGGAATGAGAGCTCCTTGCAGATATTTCCTGTGAGAACTCAACCCCTCCTCCCAGGCATGTACCTTGGTGAGAGTCAGCATTAGTTAATTCTTGTCATTTACTGCTCCAGCTGGGGTGAAGACTTTGGGAAACACTGCGGGCCATATTCAAGGCCCCAGGCTTATTGCTACAGTAAAGAGTAGCCTTTGCATTCGGGAAGAATGAGGGGCTGTTGTCAGAGCCCAGGTCTTGCTTGTGGTAGACTATTGTTGTCTTTTTGGAACATAGCTTGCCCAGAACTGAGGGCTTACAGGGACTAAGCTTAAAGTTTGGACCAAGTCCATGGGCAGAGCTGTAGGACCAATGAAAGATCTGTTGTCAGATCTGGATACAAGATGCTAAGACCAAAATAGAGAAGGCATCAGATTCACAGCTGTGCAACAGGAAATGGAACAGGTACCGAGAAACCACCGAGGAACCGGAAGCTGGAGTTGGGGTGTAGCTGGGATGGAAAACGGACATGAGTGTTTGTCCCTGATTCAGGCCATGGAGTTCTTCTTGCTCAGGTTGATTTTAGAGGGCAACCTGTTTTTGCTATTGTAATGAAACACTTCCACAAAACCTGACATCTTGCTTTGATTTCCAATTGAAGGTCATGTCTTTTCCTTCTCTCTAATACCTAACTTTAGCCACTCTCCTTGCTTCTTTTCCAAGGTAAAAGGACTAAAACCCCAGAGCAGGACAGAGCTTATTTAGTGAATATGTTATTTAGTGAATATGTTATAGTGAATATGTGAATATTTATTTAGTGAATATGCTATAAAAAATACATGATCAATTAATAAATAGGATTGGCTCCTTGATCGATTGATGAGACATCTGCCCAGTTATCTAATCACAAAGAAAACATTCAGCATACAAAAAATCTTCTCTTTTGAAATTCTTCCTTACCCTACCTCCCCACCCTGTGCAGTGTGACCAACACTATCTTCATCTGTTTGAGGGCATGGATCATGTTGCTGTCGCAAGTGTGGCTGTGGAGAGGGGCAAGAATGCCCTGAAATTAGCTTGGTCATGTTGGAGCCAGCCTGAGACAGCAGACAGTTACACTCAGCATTCCCCTTCCCATTTTATAGTCAGTCTTTCATTCTTGGCTTAAAGTCCACATACTCTATTTATTCCCTTATTTGTATTTTAAGCCTGTAATTTGGAATTTTTCCAAATTTTTAGTACCATACCCTGCATTTACCATCCTTCCCTCATGAATTTCTCCCTTTCAATAATGTTCATTGGTTTAAAGACGTTTACGTGATTTGTTCAAAGAAACTTGGCTTAGAGAAACCTGTCACAAGTAAATATTACTGATTAATAGTTTTGATGATCTGAAACAGAAGGGATTTTGAAATTTTGCTAATAGAACTTAATTTAAGGGCTTTATTTTATTAATAAATGATGACTACATTAATAGAAGAAAATACTGACAAGCATATGAATAGTTTGGTCATCCATTCTTTGCCAATAAAGTGTTATTTATTGGATGAGAGAATAGAGTTAAACTAAGACAAAATAATGGATTTATTTAGGGTTAATATCCCTGCTAATGAAGAAAGGGTATGTGGGGAAGAGAAGTGATAGTTACTCTAATAAACTTATGCAGGAGGTCATCAAGACCCTGACATTTAAAGGTGAAAATGCTACCTGCATTTATCAGGTGCTGAGAAAAGAAATAGTAATTCCCTTTGGCCATCATCAATTTAGACCTGCACATGCTACAAGTAGAGTAAATTCTGAATTTTAGAAGATAAATGTATCTTATGAAGTCTTAAAATTTCAAAGAGAAAAATATTTTACTAAAAGTCACATTCAAGGTTTTGCAAAGTTGGACCCACTTCTACAATCAAATATTGCAATCATAAAGTTAATTTAAGAAACAGAAGGGCCTCTCTTAGCACTGTTTTATGCATGAATTTTCTTTCTCTCTAAATATTCCATTCCACTTAATAATTTCAGGAACACCAACTTTAACAATCCTCAGTACATTCAGTGAATTCCTTGCTTCTCATTATTTAGCAATAATATAGCCTATCAAAAATTATACTATGAAAGCAAAATTCATCATATTGATACTTTGTTTGCTTTTATGGTACAAGATTCATCACATGTACTATTATTTAATTATTCCATATATAAAACAGTAGCCATCTTTATATTTGCATACTTGTCAGCATCTTTAGAATAGCTTAGAATGCTTCTAACATTAGCTTATATACATGGTTAACCTAAATCTCTAGCCTTATCAGCAGCATCCCATGGAAAAATGCAAATAAATAATGTATCAGAAAAAATAATTACACTAATATTCTAGCAACTCACAGATTGTTGATAAATATTAACAATAAAGGATATAGATTATATTTGTGAAATGATACATTCTTAAAGTTTTGCTAGGTAATTGAAATTAAATTGTATTTATTCTGTCAATTGTATTTATTCTGTCTCAGTATACACAAAGGGAAAGTCATTATATATCAGAAGGCATTTCTAACAAAGAATGACTTTTTTGACTTATAATCTTTAACTAACCAAGGTTTGGGGGGAGATAATTCTTGTAGTTGTTCCTTTCTCTATTTCGTTTATAACCTTCTGCCTTAAAAGTCACCCCATCCTTGATAGCAGTGGGCTCTTCATCCGAATTACAGTCTACCTGACATACAGATACCTTGAGAGATTCCACAGTAATGTACATCAAACAGGTTTTCTTTTTGGTCACTTTTATAAGTGAAGACTGTTATCTACTCCTGAAACCATTACATGACCCAAATAAATCCACATTCCTCACAGCTCACTTTCAGTATAATATCGTATTAAAAGAAAAAAAAAAAAATCCAGCAAGCTAAAAGAAAAGTAATTTCAATTTCTACTTACTTGTCCTCAAAGAACAGTAAAAGAGATAAAATTCTTAACTCCCAGTAACATTTTTTAAAATCCTCTCTCCTTCCATTTAAAAGGCCTTTAATTTGTCTGTCCGTAGATATCCTAAAGTCTGTATCCTCACTTCACTCCCTAAACCCAAAGTTTCCTCCTGTATTCTACTCACCCATGGTTTACCACTCTCATTTCTTCTGTCCTTCTGCTTCTCTTCTCTCCCTGATCAAGGAATGGGGGGTTCTTTTCAGCAAGCTCATTTCTACTTCTTACATCTCTGCTCCCCTCCCACCCGGAATGATAACTCCGATCTGCATGATAAAACCCAGGAGCAGTGGGGCTGGTTTGGGGGAGAAAGGAAGACATACCAAGCAGGCTGCACCAGAATGAGTAGACTGGGAAAGGGGAGAAAGCAAATACTCTTGCCTTAATTATTTTTTATTCTCTTGCACTACATGCGACAAATTCTTGAACACAACATGTCATAAGAAAAAAAATGTAAAGAAAAAAATAGTAAAAGGAGAGAGAGGGAAAGGAAGTAAAGGAGCCAAGGCAAAGGAGAGATCAAGAAAGAGGTTATCTAAGGCTCTGTCTGCAGTGAGGTCCTTTGTGCATTATTTCAAATACTTCAACTCTGCCAAGTTCTGTACATGTGCAGAATATGATGATATGGTATATTTTTCTGATGGACCATACCTGCTAATGTATGTGGGCTGAATAGGTTTGTCTGTAGGAGCATTTGCTTCTGTGCATCTGCATGTGTGCCCTCTTCTAGCTGCTTCTGGCTCCATTTAAAGGACTCTTTGAAGCCAGTTTAATACGGTACCATGATACCTGGTTAGAGTCTACAGATGCTCACATCTGCTGCCAAATCTTTGATTAATAGAAGTTTACATGAAGTAAAGGCAGTGAATTGTAGCATTTCTTGAATAAGGAGCTCTCAACAGGCTTTTAAAAGTGTATTTAATAACTCTTTGGAGTGTGAGGGCAACAAAATGGCTGAGATGGTGGGCTTTAAAATCAGGCTGATGGAGGACTGAATCCCAGCTTGCTCCTGCCTCAGCCTCTGACATTGCACAAGTGACTTCAGCTTTTGAAGCATTAGTTTCTTCATCTATAAAATAGGGACACTATGACCCGCGGCCTCAAAACAGCTCTGTGAGAATTAAGCAAGAAAATGTGTGTAGGGTTTGTGGTGTAGGCGCTAACATACAGAGAACCACAACTATTGTATCACCATTAATATACATTAACAGACTTACTTTCCAAAGGGCAGAGATGGTCAAACATCTCTAAAATCATGATGTCTGTCTGGGTTTTGCTGTAGGCCTCCGTATTCCCAAACCAGCAATAAACATAGACCAAACAGTTAAATGTATAGGTGAAAGTCTATATCAAAGATGCGGAAGTAGGAGCTTATTTGGGAGTTCTATTACATGATAAAAAACACCTTTTTGTAATACAGTTTAAGTGTATGTAGCAATAGCTCTCTAAGCGTTAAGTGGTCCAATATTTGAGCTGACAGTAGGTTTTGATGTACGATCTTTATATGGGAGGTAACTGTTACATAGAAAGAACCTATGGGGGATGCTTGGGTGGCTCAGTTGGTTAAACATCTGCCTTGGGCTCAGGTCATGATCCCAGGGTCCTGGAATCGAGTCCCACATCAGTCTCTTCTGCTTCTCCCTCTGCCTCTCCCCCTTGCTTTTGTGCTCACAGGTACTCTCTGTCTCTTTCTCTCTGATAAATAAATAAAAACTTTCAAAAGAAAAAAAAGGAAGAGCCTATGGTGCTCTAGCATGTGGGCTAGAGGGCATGGATCCTAGTCCTGTGTGCCACATACTAGCTATTTACCTTAGTTTAATCACTGAACTTCTTGGAGGCTCAGTTTCATGTGTCAAATAGGGATGGCAATGGCAGCTTCACTTTCTCTTTGTGAAGATCAAACGAAAAAAAAGTATGTTTACACTTTAGACTAGAAACAGTCTTCAAATGTAAGATACTATTATTACCACAGGCTATGATATAATTAGCACTGAGTAATGATAGCAATGATTCTCCGGAAGGTAGCATTTATTGAGTATCTATTCCAAGTGCTGCTTTATACCTAGTTTTCAATTGTAATTTACTAAATTTGTCATATGTGCTTCAATTTATCTTTGTATCGGCACATATTTTTGTAAGGGAAATGTAATAAGCCGACATCGGATAGAAAACTTTTTCCTACTAATTTATTAATAACTTTTTCTTGAGTGAAAAAAATGGGATTTATCCCCCCAAAAAAGGAATTTGAGTACTTTCTTTATTTAAAGATCAGAGCTCTTCACTACCCATTAAATAGAAGTTGCTTCACTTGCCAGTTAGAAATCATTACCTAAAATTGACCCTTCTGTTCTTGCTTAATAGCCTCAGTATCTGAGGAGAGCTCAGATGCTGGCACAGAGGAAATCATGGCCTCCTTTCCCCAGAGGACCACGGGTTATTATACAAAACATGCAGACAATTCTGCTTGCAGCCAGTTTGCCTCCTGGTACTGTGTAGTTCATCATCAGCTTCTGAAGCATGCTAAAGAGGGCTCGCCACTCAGCTTGAGAAGATTCAGGTGTAAGCTCAGGGGTCTCAGCAGTCATTTTCCTGCTTTACATCAGAGTTCTCATCCGCTTTATCCTTTTGTCCCATGACCCACCTCAGGCAGTCTCCTTCTTGGGAATCTAAAAGGAGCAGCTGTTACAGATCCCATTTCCCCCAATTGTTGCCACACAGATCTGCTGTTTAGCATCATCCCCCCTCCACACGCACCCCTACCAGCACACAAATAGCACTTTCTTTTCGTTCCATAGGTTCTGCTCATAGAGAAAGGCTCAAAATATCCATTATCTGACAAAAAGTGGTAGGATTAGAAACACTGACAGAAGAAAATAGTCATATTTCCTAATTTTAAAAAAAGATGTATTTCTAAACACACTGAATTATATTACCAAAATTATTATAAACAATAATTTCAAGCATGGTGTTAGAATGTATTCTGTATCTGAATTTATTTTATACCTTTTGAACAGTTAGCCTTACTTGGAAAATAGCATGTTAAGTAGTTCATGAAAAATATGTTTTAATAATTTGGATATCATGCTAATGTTAAATGTTTTCCTAATAATTTTGCTACTGTTATCTTTGTATTTAAAGTCATGACCTTTCTAAAACAGTAAAGCAGATAACCTTACAGTAATAGTTTAATACAAATTTTTGTAGGAAAGATTGTGTGCAGACTAGAATCTTAGTAAATTGAATGTTTTTTTTTTTTTAAATTTTCTCATTAATGGGGAGTTGGACTCTCTTGAAGCATTTTTCCTATTTAATTCTCCAAACGGTTCTTTTCCTTTACAATGTTACAGCTTAGGAAAACAGCGTGTGTGTTTTTTTTCTTCCTTTTACCTGATGAAGACATTATGGTATTTGTCATATAGATTATAGTATTTGTCATTTAAATGACAAACGCATTATAGGAAAATCAGAATACTCAAGAAAAAAATGAATCTCTGATTTTTTTTTAAACAAGAATCTGTAGGCAAAAATTTAAAGTCATAGACTGTCATGGAAAGGAAGAGATGTTTTATGTCAAGAAAGAAAGTTCATGACTTAAATTAGTATAAAAACTGATTTTCTAGCCATAGAATTTATTGTTTGTTTGTTTTTGAAATGTGAAAACTGGTTTTGGATCCCCTTGAGAGGTAGAATGCCACTTTGACCAAAACTTCATGATGATGTCGCTTATTCATTCTAAACAGAAAGTGCTGCTAGGGTAGCCCTTTACAAAACTGCTGGAATTTTTGTCTCCAATCATTCACATGTTAAGAAATAGCTCAAAAGTTTCTGATACTCATTTTATGAGAAAATGAAAAGAAGCATAATTGTCTTGGTTTGGTTCACTCTAAAGGAGATGAACTTCCAGACTCCAAAAATTGAGTACCCTCACCAACGATCCTGAATACTGTAACATATGGAACATAATGTATGTATACTCCTTAAAGTTCAAGGCCTAGCATCTGAAAATGTTCTCTGGAGCAATAAAGCAACCTGCATAGTTCATCACAGGACTAATTGTGTGACAGACCTAGAGGCAACGGCACAGCTGTTAGCGCACGTGGATCTAGAGACTGCGAAGGAAGAGGCATCACACCTGCAAGAACCCAGAGATGATTACAGGATCGGATGTGTTAAACAACAGTGTGGGGACCATACGAAGTCATTATACAGAGAGCCGAATTCTCTCTCTCCCTCTGCGACACGGAAGGGGTAACTTCAGAAGGAAAACTGTAATTCAGCATCTTAAAATTTACCCATAACAATATCAAACATATCTGTAGGATAGACGATTACTTGATCTTCAGTTAACACCTAGCTTGATGTTAGAAATTCTTCAGAATAAATAGTGCTCAACTAAAAATAACATATACTAGCCTTTAAAAATCGCATTAACTCTATACTCCTAATATTCAGTCCATACACTTAGGGAAAGATTTTACCTAGCAGTTTCAACTTTCTCCTCAATAAAACATTTAGAAGCTTAGTTAACTAGTAAAATAATCTTGTTTAAGATTAAGTTTCACTTTTCTGGTGAATGCCTTCTATTAACCCCCTGTTTTTTCTTTTCTTTCTTTTTTTTTTTAAAGATTTTATTTATTTGACAGAGATCACAAGTAGACAGAGATAGAGAGAGAGAAAGGAGGAAGCAGTCTCTCTGCTGAGCAGAGAGCCCGATGTGGGGCTCAATCCCAGGATTCTGGGATCATGACCCGAGCCGAAGGCAGAGGCTTTAACCCACTGAGCCACCCAGGCACCCCAACACCCTGTTTTTTCTGAAATGATAATGATTTTTTCTTAAATGATGATGATTATGGCCAGGGATAGAGAAAGAGAAGGAACATAACAGAGAAACTAGCCAATCCACAAAATGACATTCAATTCATGAATAATCAAGAGTTGATATTTTAGATGTGTACAACAGCTTTTGTTTATGAGCATTTCAAGGGAGAGGTTTAATATTCTCTTACATAACATCATGACTTAGAGGCAAAAATTTAAGAAGTCAAATAGTATCGAAGGTTGGCGAGGATGTGAGCACCGAGAACTGTGACTAGAAGTGGAAGCTGATCCGGAGGATGCCCGGGTGGGTGAGGATTCGAGAGCTGAATTCAGGCCAGCCCCTCTCCTCAGAGAATCTCCAGCAACACATGGAGGGCCTATGAGAGGAAAGGGAATAAGAGTGGGGAGGGAGGATGAAGGAGAAGACTTTATTAAAACCAAGTGAAAGTAAAAAAATTTTAAAAATAATAATTAAAAAAAATGGAGGGGCCACACACTGATGAATAAAAGTGTGTCCTGCTGTGAGAAGTGCAGCTAACTCGATTCTATGTGCTAGAGTTTCAAAATAAATAAATAACATAAAGGGACATAGTCACAGAATACCTTTGATTACAGCCTGAATGTGCCTTATGGTTCTTCCTCAAATACACATTTTCAGAATTTTTTTGCAAGCTCACGAAGCATTCTTTGAGTTTCTACAAAAGCAGGGGCCACGATAGGTAAACATTTTTGTGTCATGAGACTAACAATCCTGATTTGTTTTATTTGGGTTTCCCCAGTAGCAGACTCCGAGACATGGATTTGAGTGCAGGTGCTTTATTGGGAGAGGTTCTGCCAGCAGGAAAGTCAGGCAAAGGAAGGACCCATGAAAGGTGTGTTGCCACTGTAGGGAAGGGGAGCTCAGTTTTGCTGGAATCCTCTGGGAAACAGTGTAGAAACAGATCAGTTATCCCAGTGAAGGGACAAAGGGGTTGGTGAATTTATTCTTCATTTCTCACCCATCAGTGGTCGAGAGAGCAGCTTCCAGGTACACTAACTGTCAGTTCCAGTTGACCATAGCCCAGCCACTGAACAGAAAGTTCCAGGGGCTGACGTTAGCAAACTTTGGCTGCAGAGATTATGGGAGGGGCACTAACATTGCTGACTACACCTGTGCAAATCGCTTGACTTCTAAGCTTCCTTTTCCATGCCTGTAAAATAAGCAGGATAAAGTTGCTGTTGGAATTAAATGAGATAAAATAGTAATGTGCTTGGCACTTAGTAAGCATTCAATAAATGGTAGCTTTGAACAAGGCTCACACTTTTTGCATGACTCAGGGATTACTCTTTTCAGAATTTATCTGCAGGAAATTATTATTAATATATACAAATATTTAGTTATAAGATTGTTTGTATAGTTATTGATAGATACAAAGATTTGGCCTCAACCTGTATATACAATGTTATAAGCACTGTTTGTAATAGCGAACAATCTAGAAACAAGGTAAATGTACAATAGCAAATTGACTAAACATTATTGAGTATCCTGTGATGCAAAATAATGCAGCCTATAAAAAATGACACAAGGAGTATTTTTATAATAACAAAAGTATTAGCAATATATTAAGCAGAAAATCAAGGTACAAAACAATTATGATCGTACACACATACCTATGTTTACATACATACCCAATACATATAAGACAAATGTGTGTGTATATAAGACAAATGTGTATAGTATATATACATAGTATATATACTAGAAATACCATATTTATATATATACTATATATATACTAGTATATATACTAGAAATACCAAATTGTTTGCAGTGGTTATCTGTGGGATCTCAAATAATGAATAATTTTAATTTTCTATTTTAGGGAGAGTGATGCATCTGTATTCCCCAAATTTTCTACAATTAACATATACTGATTTTGTAATAAGAAAAAAATGATTCCTATTTCTTTCCATTCTTTTAAAAATTTAAAGACTTTAATGTTTTCTGTAGGTTGTATATAGGCTGTTCATAGGAAAAACCTTCAGCAGAGGATTGTTCATAGCAGTTAGTCATTTCAGCAGCTCATCTCAACCTAAAACACTGACGAAGGTTATTAAAAGCTGAATAAGTAGTAAAGGGCATTTAAAGAAGACCTGATAAGGTGAAAAAATAGTCATATGAATTAGAAAGCAAAAATAATAAAATAGGGAGAAAAAATACTGCCCTAGAGTGTTTGGTATCCTCAGTAAATCTGGCTAAAGTCCACATGAGCAAGGAATGGTAATAACGGTGTCTATGAAGTTGTTTTTTTTTTTAAAGATTTTATTTTATTTATTTGAGAGAGATACAGTGAAAGAGAGCATGTGAAGGGAGAAGGTCAGAGGGAGAAACAGATTCTCCGTGGAGCTGGGAGCCTAATGTGGGACTCGATCCCGGAACTCCAGGTTCTTGACCTGAGTTGAAAGCAGTCACCCAACCAACTGAGCCACCCAGGCGTCCTATCTATGAAGTTTTTAAACTTCAGTTTGGTGCACATGGTTGAAAAATAGGTCTGGGCAATCTTTTATTCTCAAGTAGATTCTTACCATGCTGCAAGACTGCATCATCCATAGGGGAAATAGACACCCAACACATATTTGTGCCATACTTGTAATAGGAACCAAGAGCTGGAGAAGCAACAGGGAAGCTTCATCTCATTTCAAGGCTGAGGTGATGCTATTGAATTGAACCTTTTGAGATAAATGGTAGCTGTCCTCTCAGTGAAGAGAAAGCAGCATGAGTAAAGGCCCGGGAGGGCAGAAAATGCATTCTGGTCATTTATTGGTGTTGAGGGACTGCAGCTCTTGGTTGGGGGAGGCTAGAAAGGGTGATGGGATGAAATCCTTGAAGGCCTGGCAATTCTGTGCAGGACAAATTGAAAAGAGAAAGTAGAGGAAAGAAGACCAATTTAAAGACTTTCCTGAAATATTTCAGGTAAGAAATACTGAACCCTGAACTCCCGTGGTGGTGGCATAGCTCACAATGGGCACATTGAAGAGATTTTACAATTTTACAACGTTTTCTGGCTGGGTAGCAGAAAGTACAGAGAGAGGATAGAGACAAAGAAATTTTTGTTTGAGTAATCCAAAGTAGCTGGTAGTGTTAAACGAGATAAAATCACAGAGAGAGAACCAGCTAAACTGAAGAATTTTTAATCGCAGTTTGGAGGGCATCTGTTGTGTTCATCTTTCCAGAACATCACACCATTCCCACTTTCATCTTCCTGCTGGCTCTGGTCTTGTCTCTAACGTTGGGGTTACAGATCTCACCACCACTACTGCCTCTTGCCCCTATGAAGCAAATCTCTAGGAGAGGGTCTCTAAACAAGCTCAGCCAATCAGATTGCTTACTACTAATTTTTTTTTTTTTTAATGTGAGCCAGTCTTCTTTGGTGAGGAGTTAGCCTGGATGCTTCCAGAACCATGGAGGGTGGTGAGGATGGCTGAGAGAATAAAGCTCACACACAGGGAGAAAACAAGATGAGAAATGGAGAGTGAAATTCCTGGTGGCAGTTGAGTCCCTACTTTCCCATTTTGCCTAAATTAGATGGGGTGGTTTCTGTCCCATGAAATAAAATGAGACTTAATTGATGGAATAGCATCATCATGAATACCAGTAACACCCAGTGGGCCTTTGTGTGCTATATATAGGTCTACAACTCTACCCAACCTTTTTATTTACATATTTTACCTCATTTGATGCTCACACAAATCCTAAGAGGCAGATATTATTATATTTTCTATTTACCTTTACTCCCATTTCACAAAGAAGGCTGAGACAGATTAAATGACTTGTTCAGGGTCACAAAATTAACAAATGCAGGGCCAAAACTGAAACCACACTCCTAAGAACTAATGCTATTGCAATTGGTGCAGTTGTCAGATATTTTTATTTAGTTTTCTAAAGATTTTATTTATTTATTTATTTATTTATTATTTATTTATTTATTTGAGAGAGAGCGCATGAGCCGGGGACTGGGCAGAGGAAGACAGAGAGAATCTCAAGCAGCCTCCATGCTCAGCATAGAGCCCGACATGGGCTCCATCTCACCATCCTGAGATCATGACCTGAGCAGAAATCAATAGTCGAATGATTAACCAACTGAACCACGCAGGTGCCCCAGTAAGATGTTTTTAAATTCATTTGTTAGGTCTCATCACAGATCACATGTATACATTTTTAATAATATTCTCATCTGTTCCACTTCATGAACTACTGGTTGGCATAAATAACATTTTGTTATTCTTGCCCAGTAGAAATTATTATTGAATAACACTTGAAGCTTAAAAAGAGAATCACTCACTGTCTGCTGTCAAGCTAGGTCAGAGTAGGCACAGAGTTTGGGGACACAGAAAGTAGAAGTAGCAAGTGGCATCAGGCTAGGAATGACCCACTGCTTTGTAGCTTCTCCAGAGAAAGAGACATCAGGAATACTCACCTAGAATTTCCATCTTCCATCTCTCTCTGACCCTCCATTGGCATAGATAATGGAGTACCGTGGATTCTTCACTGGTCATGACTTAACCACATAGTTGAATTTGCCTGTTTCCTGTCGATGTTTTGCTGACAATGAAATATCTAGCAGGACTAGAGTTAATTATATTATCTGTAAGAAGAAAAAGGAATACAATTATTTTTCAAAAGCAGTGTGTTCAACATATTTTTCCTACAACCCTGTATCTCTTTTTGCTGCTGATGCAAATTTGCTATCTACTAGCAACTCAGTAAATGCAAGGGAAAGAGCGTAAACAAACCTGTTTGTTAGGTTTCCAGCTGAATCATCTGTAGGGCAGAATGTTGTAAATTTTGGATAAAATGAAATAGGGGGAGAGACATAGAGTCCTTCTGGTAGATTTCCATGCTCTCTGTTACCCTCTTAACCATTATCGCAATATGACGTAGTGATTAAGAGCATGGCCCCTGGAATCATATCACCTAACTCCAAAGCCTGGTCCTGCCACTACTAATCATGTAACATTGGTGAGTTACTTAACCTCTGTTGTGCCTCAGTTTCCTCACCTGCAACATGAGGATTACATTAGTACCAAATTCATAGAATGCTTAGAAGGGTTAAATAGGTTAACATTCAAAAATCATTTAGAATTATGTCTGCCTTCCTGTTCTCCCTCAATAAATGCTGGCGAATATTATAGAATAGAAGTATGATTTGCTGTGTCTGCACAAGGATTATGCTATCTCCTACTGTCCTCGCTGACTTACCAGATCAGAGACAAATCTCTTAGCACCCTGCCTTGTAAACTGTAGATGGTATTTATTAATCTAGCTTGCTGATGAAAATTCCAATGGAATAGTAAAGAGATAATGGTTTATTGGTCCTTATTATTATACTGCAAGTGATTTAACTATACATTTTTCCAAAATTTAATTAAACATATTCATTTTCCCTATGAGCTTATATTAGCTTACAGCACAGTGACTGTTTATTATGTTCATTTTATATGTTTATAATATCACAGATATTACCAAAATAAACATTTTCCTTTTAAAATATTATGTAAATAATCATTAATATTTGTTAAAAGTTGCAAAATCAAAATTACTTTTTAATTGTTTATTTTAATAGATTGTATGGAAATAGAGAAGTACTATCCAGGCGATCATTAGAATCTTCAGAATAGGTTTTGAAAGTGCAAGAAAGACCACCAAATTAGGAGTCAGACATTCTGGGTTCTGGCTGCGGTTTTGTCACAAGCTCTTTGGTCTTGGACAAGCTGTTAAATCTCATTCATTTTACTTCACCGCATTGTTACAAGATGCCATTGTTACAATCCTGGTTGACAATAAGACAGGTGATACCAAAAGGAGCCAGAATGTGGGGCCCAGCCTGCATGGTGACATTGTCAGGCGGCATCTTGGCACTGAGGTGGGAGAAAGGGCCAGATAAGAATGCTGTCTTTGAAATCAGTTGGCTTGGGTTCAAGTCCTTTCTTGATCACTTACCACTTGATAACCTTGGCATCTTGGCTTTATTTCTTTGTGCCTCGGTTTCTCACCTTTAAAGAGAGATAAAAATAATAATAATGCCTAAGTGTTGGGAAAATTAAGTTAGTTAATACGTCTAGTCTGAAGAACAATCTGTGATACAGCAAAAGTTTTGGAGTACCATTGCCAGGCTCTGTTGTAGATGCTTGGAATATACCAATAGCAGAACAAAGATCTTTGTCATAGAATGTCCCTTCCATTGGAGAAAGACAATGAAGATGAAATGTAATGAACAAGTGAGTTAGATAGTGTGTCAGACACTACAGAGAAAAAAAATACAGAAGGGAATAATTCGGAAGTGCCACAAGTGATGGGTAGAAGACGTTTTCAACAGGGGATCAGAGAGGGCCTCGGTGAGAAGTTAACATTTGAGGAAAGACTGCAGGCAGATGAGAGAGATGATGGAAGTACATTCCAGGTAGAGGTAAGAGGTCAAGGCCAAAGCTCTAAGGCACCAAGCCTAAACCTGGAGGCTTGGGGCCAGTGAGGTTGAGGAGAAGCGAAAGGGGAGCAAAGGAATAGGAACCAAATTCAGAGAGATTAGGGGTGGGATTGTGAAAGGGCTTATAAAACAAGGTGGGTTTTTTTTTCTGTGTCAAAAGGGGGTCAATTGCAGGCAGAGGAATGACATAATGAATACTCAGTATTAGTGATTATTAGCTATGATAATTAGTCCATGTAATGAAAAAAATAGCAGCTGGTAATAGACAGAAGGTGTAACCAGGCAAGCATGAGGTTAACATCTAGAATGTCAGACGTTGGGCTGCAGTGAGCACCCCCCTAGGTCAGTAGAGAACAGCTTCCGGGAATGGTGCCAGGAAGTTGTAAGCTGTAAGTGACGGTCTAGGTCAGCCACAGTCATGCTCATGGTTATCCAGCAGCAGGTAGATCACAATGCTTAAGAAGAAAATAAGAGGGATCTAAAGTCCAATAAACCCAGTTCAGATCTTTTCTTCTCCAACGCTAAGACTGTGTGTACTAGAGCAAGACCCAACCTCTCTGCACTTAAGTTTATCTCATTTTTATAATGGGGATATTAATGTTTATCTCAAAGGGCTCTCTGCACATTACATGTACCATGAATATAAAATACTTCACATATGTCGCTTTTGCTCCATAAATGGTAGTGACTGCATTGGCAAGTGACAAGCACCAAACCACAGGGACTGAGAGTTAGGACTGGCACTCCTGATGAGAGCATACTGAGGCAACAAGGTAGGTCTCCAGGTACACAGTAAGTAGAGACACAACCAGGTCCCAAGACAGATTTAGGCAGGAAGATCAAGATGGGGATGCAGCTCCAGGGGCTGGGACACATGTTGGGAGTTTGGTGTCAAGGCACATGGAAAGAGCCCAGTCCCCGTAATAGAGTTTAAAACAGAATATGATCTGCGGCAGACTGATGTGATGCCAGGTTTCTGCCCTGACAGGTTAGGGACAGGGATGGTCCCGGAGACTGTGGCAGGTCAAATTGCTAAATGGGAGGACCTCAGTGTTGAGGATGGCAGGACTCAGGAAGCAGAGCGACTGGCAAGTTATTACAGAAATGATCTCCGCAGTTGCTTCTGGACTCTATAATTCTCCATTTCTAAGTATTGATAAATAATTTGAAAACGCCAAATATAATGGTAATTTTCTAGTTTATCATATAAAACCTAAAGCTTACTATAAGAACGCTAGCAGCAATTTGTTTTGCTATTTTATTTTCAGCTCATATGTTATTTCAGAGCTGATCAAAGGCATTGGTTGCAAAGTGTAAAATAAATCACGTTTCTAAATAAACCACTAAAGAGTGTTAAATTGATTTAAGTGATTTTAGGAATATTAATATTTAAAACATCTTTGTCCCAAGCCTCTTTATGACTACCTATAGCAATAATAACTACCATTTCATTCTACCATTCTTCATCTTACAATATTACATAGTAAACTGTGTAAAAAAACATTATTTTTTAGCACTGGAATAGAAGTGTAGGTTTTCGGCTATTTATGTTTAAATATCTTGAATTTTATTCAGTCAATAAAACTATGCTCGATTAATGCATTTGCTATACTCTTTGCCTAGGTTGAGGTGAATAGAGTGCAGTGTTTGTTTTTTATTATTAAAGAAACTTTGCCTTCCACTCCCCTTCCTTTACAGTAAATTTGATTTTAAACAGTATTTTAAAATTAAAATTAAATTTGATTTAAATGTATTTCAGGATTAGTCCCAAGTTTGAGAAATTTTCTAGCTTTGGAATTTTGCATCTCTAGCTTATCTGAAAATATCGTTAAAACTGCATACATGATTTTCATAGATTTTTTTTAATACATAGGGGAAAGAAGGAACTGGCAGTGTTAAATGGAGTATCAGTGAATGTCCCCCCGTAGGAGGGAGGGTCCGGGCACCAAAGCATCCCGTGCACGCGCTTTGGTGTTAGAGTCACCTAGGATGTGCGGCTGACAGCCAGCTCTATGAGCGAAGACACAGTGGTGATAAAAGCAACCAGACATCTGGATCACAGTGCACACATTCAAAGGCATTTCTGAACTGTTCGCACATTTGTACTCACCCGGGTCCCCAGCCTTGCCCAGGGGCTCGCTCATCATTTTCTTCTCTGCCTCTGCCTGTCTTCATCTTTTTTTTTTTTGGTACTTCAGCAACCTCCCTTTTCCATTCCAAGTCACCTCCATCTGCTTATGTGTCAGTGTGGCCCTCCTGCCACACGGCTGGCTGAGGAATCCAGGAGCCCTCCCCGCCTCTGCACAGCACCGCCGCGCGCCTGTCACTGCTCAGCGCTCTGTGCCACACTGGCTTGTTTTGTCAATAACCATTTATTTGTTGCTGGAATAGCAGCAGCCATTACATCTGACCTCCCTGTTTCATCAATTATGGATAGATTATTGGATGTGAACATCTGCAAAAGCTTGCTGTTGAACTCAGCTCCTGGCTGGGATTAGATAAAGTACTAAACTGTTGTTTATTGTCAGGCCAAAACTCTACTGGGAAGGCAGGGAATTCCAAGAGTGGCAGAGCCCCATCAGAAGTACCAAAAATCGTTTCGTATTGCCACTGTTTCCCCTAAGATTCCAGCCATTTATTATTTACACTTATTACTAGTTGTTATAACCTACTTGATAAAAGCTCTTGGCAGGCATCGCATTTCCAGTCATGGTCGCATCTGTCAGAATGGAAATGACTCATAAATTGTTTTCTTGCCTCTTCCATCACAGCGAAAGGGTAATAGATGAAGCTTCCTCTGTGTGTGAGCATTCAGAGGAAGACTTTCCTACCATGTTTTATTTCAAAGAAACGTGTTCACCCAGCTTGATCTGAAAGTATTACATCGTGGATCTAAATTAGGGTTTACCGAGTTTACCAGAATAATGGCCTGTGGTGGAAAGGATATCAGATTGTACAGAGAGAATATGCTGAAAATGTTTTTAAAGGCTTTCATGGATTTCTGAGAAGGAGGAACCAGAAGGAAATTTTATTGAATCCTGCCTTCAGTGAGGGAGAAATCTAGTAAGAGGGATTACGGATAAATGATGACTGTACCTCCAAGGGGAAAAACAAATCTCCTGGCAGGAATTGGTTCATGCAGAATTACAGAAATTTTCACAGTATTAGTGCTTATTAAAACCTCCTAGGTAATACAGAACACTAATAGAGAACACACTCTTTCCTGTGGAGCCAGAAGCCGTCATGCTCGAAGTGGTCAGACGGAAGAAGTTTCAGGGGAAGCTGGAGAACTTGGTTTGTCAGTGAGCTATGACTTTTCCCTGCTTACCTAGCTGTCTTAGCCTGTTGCCTGTGAAGGTAGAAACCATATTTGTCTGCTGTCAGTCTAGATTAAAAGAAAGAGAAAGAAATGTTTTATCCTCCCTCCACAGATAGGAAGAATTATTTCCTCAAGATACCATGACAAACCTAACAATTTCAGCCTTGGATCCGCTTGTCCTCACAAAGTGCAATGGGTTTGTAACGGGGAAACTTAGTTATCTGGGAATATGATGGCGTGAAAGAAAAACAAAACAAAAAAACACGTTCAGTAGGGGCTGCTTATGTCACTTGGAAAAGTCATTTAAGCTCTCCTTTGGGAATTTGGCCTGTTTGCTGATACTTGAATTCTTGGACTGGCTATTAACTGAAAAATTTCCCATACTTTCCATTTACCATAGTTATAAAGTGTCATATTTTTTTTCCTTTATTGAATGAGATATAATGCAAAACATATATAATATAATGTAATAAAATATAATTGACAATAAACTACGATGATTGTCACACTCAATGTACATTAATGTTATACTTATGTAAAAGCTTATTTTTCTTTAGGCCAATCATATATGTTGTATTATCAATATAATAATAATAATTCTTATTATAACGGTATTCTGTAATACAACAGCTTGGTATATCCACCCTCATATTTCTGCAGGTACTTCACTACCAGTCCCTTCCAAGGGCACTACCATATTCATTCAACAATATTCAGCATTAACATAAAACCAGGAGCTAGGAGTATAAGGGAGAGCAAAAACAGATACCTCTCCTGTCCTCGTGGCACTTACGATCTAATTGGAGAGAGACCAGTACTGATAAGTAGATAAGTATGATGCTGTGGTGAGTGCTGGAATACCGCAAGGAAGTGGGGTGTGTGTGTACAGGGACTCGAAGAGTCAGGCGTGAAAAAAGAAATAGTAACACAGGCAGAAGGTTGTGAGGTGGACAGCATGGAGCTCATTCCTGAGAGTGAAAGGTCTCTATGGCTGGAGAGAGGTTCCCAGGGTCCCCTACATTCCAGCAATTCATACATGTTGACGTCTCTGCACTGGCAAAATGAGTGACAATATATGTTTGGTCAAATTAGATTTGACTGGCACTTCATTTGATTCGGTTTGCCACCACCATCTTTAGTCTCCATAAATAACAGACAACTGAAATTACTGGTAATGTTATCACAGGTATAATGGAATCATTTGTCACAATCACTTTTCATCCTCATATAAACATAACCAAGTGGAGCTTGAGAATTTCCTAGTTTAAAAAAATACACAAACTTTTTTTCATTCAGAATCTTTTCTGGAACTGAAATCTCTAATCATTTTATATAATCTGTCTTTCGTGGCCTGCTGCCATGGAAAGTATCATCCTGTACTATCTTTCACTGGCAAACTTGGAGGGGGAAAAGCCTTGAAGTTATTTATTTGCCTCTTTAGCTCTAGAGAGCCCTCTGTCTCTCAATACTTCTGTTTTATTCTTTAGGTACAAGAAAGGGATTCATTCAGATTACCTCAAGTAAGGGAAGTACTTGTAGACATTCCTGTGGTAATGAAAGGAATCATATCCCATGAGTACCCGGGATCAGGAGATGGTTGGGTCTCATGAACTGAAAGATTCTTGGGAACTGGAGGATCCCTAGAATATAAGGGGCTGAGTTTTCTTATTATCCCCCTGGCAGCAGCAGTCAGTTGGATGCACTCTATTGACATAAGTCGATCCCTCTCTTCATGTTCTTTTATCCTCCTCATTTCTGCCATTACCAACTGCTCAATGGGTCTGAATTTCCTAAGAGAGCATGATAGAACTTACAGAACTAATGAATCATTGAACACTACATCAAAAACTAATGATGTACTACACAGTGGCTAACTGAACATAAAAAATAAAAGAACTGACTAATCACTATAGTCTTCCACCAAATAGAACTTTGTATGTCAGGCCATGACATAAAACCTATTATATATATATATATATATATATATATATATATATATATAGTCTCTCTATATATAAATTATATATGTATAAAATATATATAATCTATATATACTATAAGTATATATATAATCTATCTATATATATATGTATATAGTTTCATAGGTTACTGGACTGCCTTTGGTCAAGGACCGTCTAGCAAAATGTGAAACAAAGTCTTCAGTGGATTTTCCTAGCAAGAACTTAAGGGTAGGGAAAATTTCTTTTTAAGGAGCTGTAAAATAGGGGCGCCTGGGTGGCTCAGTGGATTAAGCCGCTGCCTTCAGCTCAGGTCATGATCTCAGGGTCCTGGGATCGAGCCCCACATCGGGCTCTCTGCTCTGCAGGGAGCCTGCTTCCTCCTCTCTCTCTGCCTGCCTCTCTGCCTACTTGTGATCTCTCTCTCTGTCAAATAAATAAATAAAATCTTTTAAAAAAAAAAGGAGCTGTAAAATATAACTCACACCATGATTGGCTTGTACAGGATAAGTATTTTTATGCTTTCTGATTTATAGTATAGAAAATAATTGAGAATTAGAACTGAAATTCTTCATAAAGATGTCTCATTAACATACTACAAAACTATAATGGCCGATTTAGAAATGGCAGTTTTGAGCAATATGTTCCAATTTACTATTCAGAAAACTTTTATTTTTAGCTGCAAGTGAAATTCTATCTCATTATTTTGGGTCTTGAGAGTCCCTGTATATTGAACATCTAGAGAGACAGTTTTACGGTAAAAGAAGATTCTTAGAGTTTTTTAAAGATTTAATTCTATCTTTGTAACAGTTTTTTGAAAATACAATATAAACTCCTAGCGTGTGAGAAATTAACTAACAATTCTAATTCAGTTTACATCCTTTAAGGAAAACCTTAAATATTCATCAAATTCTTAAAAATTTTAGGTGGTACAAGAAAAATTTGTTATTTTTGAAGAGAACTGATCATTGCACTTATAGTAGTTGCTATTAAATATGAACCAAAGGTATTATAGATTCAGCTCTCCTTGCTATCAGCTACTTCAGAGTAGGGACATTCTTTAAAAAGCAATTCATTAAGAGTATGTGCGATTCTTCAAATAAGGGGGAAGCATGAAAATAACATTCCTTTTTTTTTGAAAACAACATTTCAATTGAATGAAAGGACTCATCATTTTGTTTCTTTAAAAAATTTTTTAAAAAATAGGTTTATCAGGGACCTTAAAGCCAACGACAAATTACTGACACAATCAGAGCCTATCTTAAATTACTAAATATATCAATGTAGAGTTCTGAACTCCAACTAATATTTTTGGAAGGGAGGGTTAGAGATTCTTCGGTCCTACCCCATTATCTTCCAGACTTGGATACTGAAGCTCAAGGTAACCAGGTGACCTTTCAAAATCACACCCTAAGCTAATGGCAGAAGAGAATCTAGAACTCATACCTTTTCACATTCAATCCTTTCTGTACTAGACCACATAACCTTCATGCTATGTGTTGGGCAACGTAAGTAAACAGTGTGGAATAATCACTCCAAAATAATGAGTAATGCATTTCAGGAAGAGAGAGTTTATACTTCAGGCACTCAAAATAAATAGTAAGGCTACACTGCTCTTAAGTATATAGTTTCAGCAGAATGTAAAATATTTAACTACTTTTGTGTGTTGCACGTTACAGAGCTGCATCGTGCTGGTTGTCAGTGTTCATTCAATATAACGTATTTGTAGAAAAGGATTACTGTATTTGCTGCATGTCGAATACTATGACTTTGCCAAAAAAAATGTGTAAGAGTCTCTAAGTGACGTACTGACAGTTTTGTTTACTCTCATTTTTACCATCTTCTGCCATCTCCGCTTGCTGACTCCTATAAAGTGCTCTGAATGTTGTTGTGGTCCAGTCTGGTCCTCAGCCTGTTACTGCAGTGCTTGTCAGAAATCATTAGCCACTGATTTCTTTGACTAATGTTGCAGTTGATTGTCTGAATCATGTTCAGACACTGTAAATGAGGCAGAAACATCCTTTCTGCTCACCAACTGTGAAATGGCAAAAGGGGGTTAGATTGCCAGAAATCAGAATAAATGTATTTCCGATAAGACTTGACATTGATTTCAAGCTCAAGATGACAGACTTGATTTTTTTATTTCTGTATTTCTTATTGCACAAGAGTAAATCTGTATCATTGCCTTTTTCTCCTCAAAGTAATGCACTGTGCCAAACTTTTGTTATGAAATGGCACAATTTTGGGTTTGTGTAGGAGATTCATAACAGCTAGCTGTACTATCTTTTTATGGTGGGCAAGGAAGAAGAGGTAAAACATACACCCTAGGTAATAGATCATAACTTATAAACAAACCTGATGGATGCCTCTTTATAGTTTCAGAGATGTTTTTTGGTCCATGTGGGTTTATTTAAACTCTTCTAGAACTCAGACAAAACTAAAAATGAAACATTCAAATGGCTATACTGTTGGGGTACATTCTCACTCTTTTCAGAATCTCCCGGATGCCTTTGTATGTTAGGAGGCTTTGAGGAGGGAAGACAGCTATCTTTCAGTATTAGAAGGACTGTTACATGGATGAGGGATGGACTCATCTTGTGTTGTCCCACAAAACCCAGCCATGGTGAGCAGTAAGTTACCAGTTTTGCTTAACGTAACCAATAGTTTTCTCACACAATTCTTCAGTGGTAGAGCAGTTGGCTCCACAAGATGTTTCCAATCATGAAAATGTTTGAGGTAAAGGCTAAATCAGGATTGCTTCACATCAACACTATTCATGTTTGGGGCTGGATAATTCTTTGTTATGAGGGACTACCATGTGCATTGTGGGGTATCTAGCAGCATCCTTGGTTCCTACTCGCTAAATGATAGTAGCAACCCTCCCAATTTTGACGACCTCAAATATCTCCAGACATTACCAAATATCCCCTAGGGGGCAAAGTCACCCCCATTTGAGAACCACTTAGATAAGTACACAGGGAAATTAAGCAGTTGCTTTATTCAAATCTTTAGTAGGTATTATTAGTACCTCATCTTATTGGAACTTCATAACATACCTTCAAGGTAGACTTTATTCATTTCCATTTTATACCTGAGGAAATAGGCTCAGAGAGAGTAAGTCACTTGACACATGTCACTCAGCTCAGTAGTAGACCTGTGTGACTTGAAAGCCTATGCTATTTGAAGAAAATGTGAACACCCAGAGGGAAATTTGATTAATTATCCCATAAGACTCCTCCAAAGCCTGGTCTATGCCCTCAGAGGAGAAGTCCCTACTGATTTCAAATATTGAATTAACTAAGGAAGAGAGCAGTGGGGGAGGGTGGTAAGTGAAGAAAGGAATGTCTATAGAAAAAAATACCAAGAGTATGAAGTAAAAGTAAGATTATAGTTCTTGGAAATTTTTGCAAAATTACAAAATTTCCATCCCAAATGGGCTAGATGTTAGAACTTATTTTATGTGGTGGTTTCCCTGGTTGTTTTTCTGCAGAAACAATGACAGATAGGGTCACCAGCCAGAGCGTGAAGGCCCGTTTAAACTTCCTTTCACTGATCTGTCTTAGTTTGAGTTGTGCATGCTCGGTGCTATGCCAGAGGGAAAAAGAAGAGTATTTCCTTTCATTTCCCTAGACACAGGAACAACTCTGCATTAAATCTTTTGAGGGGCACCTGATTGGTTAAGCGTCTGACTCTTGATCTCAGCTCAGATCTTGATCTCAGGGTCTCTGGGAGTGGAGCCTACTTAAAAAGGTTTTTGTTTTTGTTTCGTTTTTTAACTTGGATAATGGGAAACAAGACAGGCAATGCACCATCTTGGGTGTGGCAGATTTTAACCAAACACATTGAGCTGCCTAGAAATTAGACAAAAATTATGAATAAAATAATCCTGCAAGACTACATTTCGAGCATGAAATAAAAAATGAAAGTGAATAAAGAAATAAAAAATTACGAGCATGAATAAAGAATGAAAGTGAATAACCCACCTCACCTTCAAAACAATAGTCACATTCCTTCCTTGTAACCAAATATATAAATTGCAACTTGAAAGTTTGTCACTCCATACCATCAATTAAAACTGTGATTAAAAACTAATGATCTACTGTACGGTGACTAACATAACGTAATAAAAAATAAATAAATCTTTTAAAAATTTATCAAATAAAACTGTGATTACTTAGTACATGTTACTAGACAAAACATTCTGTGGGTGAATCTTAAAGCAGACTTTCTGTTGGACATTGTTGTTTCTGTGTACTCTGGTAAAACTTCTTTCTCACTGTGGTCCTCCTTGCTTCCCCAAACCTTCGTTAAAGCTGCCCACCTCACCACTGACCCAATCCTGTCATTCCTTTAGATTGAGTTTCTCTTCCTATAGGAAGCCTTTCCCAGATCTTCATTGTTCCTATACTATCTGAACTTCACTCATGTATGCATTTAATTACAAGTTTTCTCCCCATTCCCTAGATGCGGTGTAGACTGCATGGGGCAGGGATTTTGTATTGTTTGCTGTTGTATGTCTAGCACCCAGAGCATGGCTTGGCCAGTAGAAGACACTCAGTCTTTGTTTAATGACTTAATGCCTTTGGACTAGATTTTTAGCCCTTTATACAGACTTACAGCACTATATAATATCAGTGTCTGTAAGTCTTACTGCATTAGTAAGGCCTTTAAGAGCAGGGATATATCTATATTACATATGCAGATATGTAATATACACTGTGTACATAAAATATATATATGTAGTTTTATCTTGAAGTCACATCTAATGATCTGATAGAATGACCTAGAAGAGTACTTTGCATAATATGTTTATTTATTATAAATACGGGTTGAGCATTATGAAGAAAGCAATAGTGAGAAGGCGCTACCTTTTCAGTATCAGTGACTAACAAGTCCTTGATGTTCACATCTGCTGCTGCACGTCTCCCCTCCTCCCTTTTATCATTCTCTTCCATACCACTTTGATAAGGAGATTGTGGAAAAGTGTGTGAAGCTTCTAGAAAACCTGATGTATACAAGTAGACCCAAAGAGGTTATAAAAATAAGTACCTGCTTCAAGGATTGTATCGTAAGGCCGAGTTTTATGAGAAGGCTGGCCGTTTTTGTTGTTGTTTCATAATCTTGCCTCAAATTATCCTGCACACACACTCTGAATTGTCTCATTTCACTTTGCTAGGCTGCATAAAACTCCACCCAGAAGGGGTTTGGGGCTAGCAAGCATCCTTTTTAAAACATAACTTCTGGGGTTACCAGGGTGGCTCAGTCAGTTAAGTGTCCAACTCTTGGTTTCAGCTCAGGTCGTGATCTCAGGATTATGAGATAAACCCCCCGTGCAGTCTCTGCGCTCAGCAGGGACTCTGCTTGAGATTCTCTCCCTCTGCCCCTCTCCCTGCTTGCTCTCTCTCTGTCTCTCTCTCAAAACAAATAAATCTTAAAAAAAAAAAATAAAACTACAACTTCTGGTGGAGTTAGTGATCTTTGGGTTATTCATACTTAAATACAAACTACTTTAATCAGCTACTGTCCTTCTATGTGTCACTCAGCTGAAGAAATTCCCCTGGTAAAATGCAAACACACAGGGTGAGGGAGGTGGACCAGAAGGGAACAGGGCAGATGCCAAGGTATTTCAGAATGTTTTCTAAGACAGACCTTTCACCCAATGAGGAAAGAAAAAGCATATTTTTCCCCATCTCTCTTCTTTCTCTTCCAAGCAACAAACATAACTACAAACGAAAGGTAGCATGAGGGATTGTTACAGTGAGAAAACTCTTCTATGTCTTGACTGTGGAGGTGGTGGTTACAGGAATAGATACATGTGATACAACCGCATGAAATTAACACCCACGTGCATGCGTGCACACAGGCACATACACAAGCATGTGTAAAACTCATAACATCCGAATGAAGTGGGCGGATTGTACCAACATCAGTCTCCTGGTTATGCTTGGCAGGATGTTACGTGGGTGAGGGATAAATGGGAGTGCTCTGTATTATTTCTTACAATTGCATGTGAATCTACCATAATGTTAAAGTACATAAAGGTTTTAAAAACAAATTGATCAGGGGGCGCCTGGGTGGCTCAGTGGGTTAAAGCCTCTGCCTTCAGCTCAGGTCATGATCCCAGAGTCCTGGGATAGAGCCCCGCATCGGGCTCTCTGCTCAGCAGGGAGCCTGCTTCCTCCTCTCTCTCTCTGCCTGCCTCCTGCCTACTTGTAATCTCTGTCTGTCAAATAAATAAATAAAATCTTTAAAAAAAAAAAAACCAAATTGATCAGGACAGTGTTTTCTTATAACAGCTGGCTGGCAGAGAGGTGAGGAGATGATTCCACCTGATCTGGAAAAGTTCGGCCAGGAATGATTGTCATCATAGTGGTTTAAAACAGGTTTCAGCTGTGAAAACAAGTATAAAGGCCATTATTGTTGGAATTTTTTTTCTGTGTTAATGCTGTCTACAGTAAGGGGACTATAAGAGCGGATGTACCCTCATCACTGGAAGTCCTCAACATGTGTGGATAGAAAACAATTGGATGTTTGAAATTAATAGACCTAATAATGACTTCTTATGTATCTGCCCTGAAAGGTGCCAAAGCTCATGCACAGAATTTATTCTTATAATCTTCTGGAAGGACAAGGCTACTCTCTCTCTCTCTCTCTCTATCTCTCTGTCTCCGCCTCCCTCTCTTTTTCTCCAAACCACCTCCATCACTTTGTTGACAGGTGACAATCTTGACTTAAATCCAATGCTCCTGTGAAGGGTACTGCAGCAAAAGAAATTAATGATCCTTAAAATTTTATTTTACAGCAAACAGTTCTTCAAAGAATTTGTCACATAGTGCCAGCATTATTCTTTTGCACATTCTCATTTTTTATGCTAAGTATTCTACTAGTTTTGTTTTTAGGTGACCAGAAGAAATTATATCATTTTAAGAACTTGGATTTTATTTGAAAATGTCTCTTCACGTAATCAGTTTTATGGGAAGATAAAGACCATTGCCTTTAAAACTTCAGTTTTCAAAGCTTCATCTCCATTATTCACTGAAATTATTGGAGAAAATTGAGTAGCCATGTAGTACTCGATTTTTATTAGGAATATGAACTGATTTTTCCAACTGTGATAACCTTGTCATCATGCACAGGTTGGTGTTCATTGAAATTGACCTAGTACTGTGCTGAATTGGTGTTGTCTTTTGTCTTTTGACAAAGGTTGATGAAGTTCGTTACATAATGAATTTCTAATTCATCAAATAGTTCGCACCTGAGAGTCTTTATTCTCTCCTCTTATCTTTGATTTATGATGATAGAATTTAACATTCCAGGCCCTGGATTTGTTTTTATAACATATGCTTGTCTGGGGCTATTCGGTCGAGTACAGTGGATCCCTCAGATCTGTACACTGTATTTTCTCACTTGAAGTAATCTTTATAAAAAAGAACTCCACTATTTGTCTGATCATTCAAATTGATTACTGTTCATTCATTTGTAAATTATACCCTGCCTACTTTAATTAAAAAGCAGGTAAGATAGCTTACCATAAGAGCAATATAAAACATCTTTATTTTTTCCCCAATTAGTAATATCAAGTTGTTTTTCCACTTTTATGAGTTTTCCCCCTGTATTTTTTTTAAAGATTTTATTTATTTATTTGACAGACAGAGATCACAGGTAGGCAGAGAGGCAGGCAGAGAGAGAGGACAAAGCAGGCTCCCTGCTGAGCAGAGAGCCCGATGTGGGGCTCGATCCCAGGACCCTGGGACCATGACCTGAGCTGAAGGCAGAGGTTTTAACCCAGTGAGCCACCCAGGCACCCTTTCCCCTTGTATTTTAACAATGTCCTTTCTACTCCCCTTAGATCAGACTACAGGATTCCCCAATCTGCTGAATTTTGCCTTGTGTTCTCCTTGTGATTCCCCTGTGTGCGTGTGTTTACTCTCTCCCACTCAAGCTCACACTCCTGAGGAGCAGAGGTCCTCTCTCATTGAGATGGGCTTCTCCTGTGGCACTTTGTAGGTCTTCAGTTTGGATTTCATGTCATTCATTTTTTCTCTACTGGGCCAATAATGAACTAAATTCTTTCTACTGCCTATATAGTTCCTATCTTTAGGTAAAATGTGTGAGCTGACCTATGAACTCTCTCAAGCCGCAAATTAAGATGTGTTGCCTTTCCTTTGAGGAGGGAAGCCCCTACGAGGAGCTGTTCACTAATGACTGGTTCACAGACTCCCAAACAATCTTGTCCTGTGGCTTACGTAGCTTACGTAGCGCTCTATATCATCTTCTGGTGGCCTCACGACAACTCTCAGAAGCAGGTTTTCTTTTTCATTTCTGAGGAAGTCTCCAAGAACTTTCCTGGACCAAATGTATGAAATAACTAGGACTTGAATCCAAATCTTCTTATTCTGAGGTTAGTGTTCATTCCAGTAGACCATGTCTGGCTCCCAGAAGGAGGCTTCTGTGGAGTCAAGTCTGAGGCCAAAACCAAAAGCCCAGACTGAGTTCATTTTTGCCCCCCCTCCTTCACACACTTGTGTGGGATAGGAGTTATCAGCCCTGAAGTATTTACCTGTAATTTCTTGGATACCTACCCTCCTATCCACAGGGTGAAGAGTCATACCCCTAAGATAATGGCTGCCTGCAGATACTTCCTGTACTGCTTCAAGTGACCAGGGACATGGGAGAGTATGCAGGATAAAGATGGTATAAGCCCTGGGGAATCCTGCCTTTGGTCATCACTAATTCACAGAATGCATCAACCCAAACCTCTGTACCACAAGACTGTAAATGCCCTCAGGGCTGCAAGCATGTTCCCTTCTATTTAAGATTTCTTAGGGTCTAACATAGCACCTGGTACACAGTACAATATTTGCTGAATAAACAAATTGTTTTTGGCAGGAAACATAATAATATTCAATCTTAAAGTTCTAGAATGTCATATAAAGATGTGTGAATCAAAAAAGACACTAGATGATCTCTTTCTAAATATTTTGATATTTGGATTCAAGAAGGTCTCATAAATTCACAAAATTCATGAATTCTGTCCCTTCACTCTGAAAGGTCTATGTCAAGTTATATCAGATTTAATGTAGGTGTTGTCAGTTATGCAAAACAAAGTGAAAAGTATTCTCAGTTTTATACAAGGCATATTAAGAGGCTTAAAAATAAGAATCAAGGGGCGCCTGGGTGGCTCAGTGGATTAAGCCGCTGCCTTCGGCTCAGGTCATGATCTCAGGGTCCTGGGATCGAGCCCCGCATCGGGCTCTCTGCTCTGCAGGGAGACTGCTTCCTCCTCTCTCTCTGCCTGCCTCTCTGCCTACTTGTGATCTCTCTCTCTGTCAAATAAATAAATTAAATCTTTAAAAAAAAATAAGAATCAAAATTTTGAACTTTACGGGTTTAACAGGAATTAAAACCCTGGGTCAGTATGTATCAGTAAGTTTTGATACCAGCGTTCCAACAAGCACTTATAAACCACACACACACACAATTTATGGGGTACATGGGCACCTGAGTGGCTCAGTGGGTTAAGCCTCTGCCTTCGGCTCAAGTCATGATCTCAGGGTCCTGGGATCAAGCCCCATCGGGCTCTCTGCTCAGCAGGGAGCCTGCTTCCCCCTCTCTCTCTGCCTGCCTCTCTCTCTGCCTACTTGTGATCTCTCTCTGTGTCAAATAAATAAATAAAATCTTTAAAGAAAAAAAAAATTAAGGTATCATGATGGCCTCATTGACATTATTTCCAAACGTTAACCTTAAGAAAGTAAAGTCAAATATCAAATATCAGCAACTTAAATTTTCAAAGCTGCCTAATTCAGGCAGTAGCACACAGCACATATTCATGTCCTCCCTCACCCTGACTCTCTCTCTCCAAATGCTGTCAAATGACTTTCACTAATTCTGTCTTAGAAAATGTGCAAAAAGGATTTCCATAGAGGTCTTTGGAGATTTCCTGTGTCCTCATGTGTGTAATAGGTTGGGTCAAGTAACAATGAAGGAAGAAGAAAGAATAGGAATTTTCTTTTACATGTTTTCCTCCTTCTGGCCACTGAAAGAGAAAAAGAATAAAAAGGGAAATTATACCATAAAGATGGTGTCCGTGCTAAATTAAATTAAGATCATATGTTTGGTGGTGGCAGCCATAATCTTTTGATTATTGAAGAGATTGTTGGTAATGAAGTACATTTTTAAGAAATATTTTTAGTGTATACCGAATACACGCACAAACTGTGAGATATGCTTCTAATAAAATGATAGATTTAGAAATTGCCTAGCACCTAAATTCACGCTTTTCAAAACAGCTATTTATAGAAAGAAAAGTGATATGTAAGCTATCCAAGTAGAATATTATAATCTGCCTTCTATTACCTTAGATAATAGTACCATATTTTAAAATAATGTTGTAAACCATTCAATTATTTATTCACACCTAAGTTCTATAAATTGGAAGATTTGGGATTGTGCAAGAAAAGAATTATTTTTTACAAAAGTAAGACCTCAGTGTCATGTCTTAAAGACATTGCTGTGGAACAAGTTATGCTATAGATAAAAATAAACCAAACCAACATGAATTTTTAATAAAAAAAATTTTATGGAGACATTAAAAACAACTATTAATTTTCAGCTTTTCTGTTATGAAATGAAACATCAGTGTATCTGGCCGTGCTGTATATTTAATACGTATTTCTTTTCCTGATAGGTCTTTAACACTTACAGTAAAATCTCCACAGACCTGGATGATAATCTCAGCCTGGGGAGAGCCTATGAAGCAATAGCCAAGGTCCTGCAGAGGTAAGTTAGCACATCCTTGTCTTGCTGTCACTGTGAATTCACTCAGCTGTGAAAGACTTAAATTGTTTGAGGTCTGTCGCTTTCCATTACTGCCTGCTTAAATTTTAAGCAGTGCCCTTCTTAAGTGACCCTTTCATCGTAAGTTATTTTAAACCAATGTGGCATTTTAAAATATGCACCTAAACTCTCCTTTGTCTGTGCCCCCTTTGTACTGTTTTATTTTTGGTTTTCTGTGAGTTTAGTGAGAATCTTGAATGAAAGGGAAAAATCAGGTCACATCTCATAGGTTAAAAAAGCAGAGAGCACAGAGATATATAGTACGCTTCAGTAACTGTAGCTCACCGTAACCTTTCCGGATCTCTTCTTGGAGGAAAGTTTTCATTTATGCTTCAGTCTTGCTTCTTTCATGAAGACATCCTTCCTTCGAGTGTATGTATCTGGATAAACAACTGAATGCGAGAACGGTAGTCCCTCTATTTCATTTAAAACAAAATTTAATAAAAATATAGCTGAACAACAAATTTTTCCATGAAAAACATATTTACCCTTTACTCGTCGTATTGTGATCATTGTTTGTTCCAATTAATTATTGCATTATGTTGAACGTTATTTAATTCAAGGTAGAATAAGAAAAGTTATCAAAATTAAGGCCTTGGTTTTTGTATGTTATCTTATACTGAAGATATGGTTTTTTAATAATGGTTGTGAACCTGTAATAGTAGTACTTAGTAGTGATAAGAAGAAGAAGAAAAAGAACAGATAAAGAGTGTGTCAAGTTCTAATTCCTGTACTTCAACTTGTAAACACTAAAAAGGAATGTTTTAAAAGATAAAATAGTAAAAAAATAAATAAATAAATAAAATTGTTATTTAAAGGGCATTTAAAATATTAAATGCCTAGTGAACTGAAAGTACATCATCATCATATAATTACCACTACCAATATAATAATCATTAATACATAAATAAATATTAAAATACCCATGCCAACGAAATGAAAGGTCCCTACAAAATACCAATTAAAGACAATGCTGTCATCGCTGGAAGTGGTTAGGGACACAGATACATCTATAAGGAAAGTAAGGGTATTTACTCCAGGAAGGCAGGGTCAGTCATGGGTAAAGCAAGCGACCTATGAGTGTTGTGGTTCTTCCAAGTAGAGATCGGTAACAGGTCTCTGGAAAATCAACCCAGCTATCCCTTAAACTTTTATTTTCCATGTAACAACTGGAAAGAAGCAGATGTTTGAACACAAAGGAGAGATTTATAAGTTTTCAGTTTAATGTCTATTTGGAACACCCCATCTCTGTGCCCTTTGGTGCAGTTCCTTTTGATTTTTAAATTACTTGACTCTGTTGTTAACATGGCTCAGAATCAGTAGAAAATGGTTGGAGTATTTGCCTTGCTTTGTAGTAGCAGACCTGTACAGTTAAATAAATGTATCCCTTAACATGTTTACAAAATAATTTTTTTGTAAAAAATAATTTTTACAAAATGACATGTGTTCCAGGATGACTAAAGAGAGAAGTCCAGAGGAAAATATTTTCTTTTATAAATAGATCTCGAGCCCTTACTGTGTGATGAGTGTTGGAACACCGCTTTGGTTACTGACAGTTTTTATTTCTTAAACTTCTGGATGCATGAGATTATCTTAAAATAATTTTCACCTATTAAAGACAAGTCTCTTGGAATATTTTAATCTCCACTCAAGGATCGGGATTCCTGGCTTATGTGATAAAAGCTAAGGAGAGAGTGGAACAATTATCTGCTATATCTTGGCAACGATAACAGACAGGCAATTTAATGTTTTCATTTGGCTGCTGAAGTGTTATTTGGGGCTTAGGTGTGGAAAAGGATACAGCTATACTTGATACATCATAAAGCAGGAGGAGTTTTTGGCAGAAATGGGAACAATTCTATTCCAGCAGTCTAGTAACCTGCCTTGGGGCAAACATGTAATAAATAGGCAGGAAGATTGACCCCCCCCAACTCACTTTTATACCCAATGAAACAAATTGCACTTATAAGAATTCCCATCTACTAAGTACCAATGAAGCCATCAATGATTTGTATGGTAGACCTGGGTTCTTAGTTTTATAATGTTATGTAATACACAAGAGTGTACAGGAGATGCTTCTTCTGGGGCCACGGGGAAGAAGTATCCCAGAGACACTGCAACTTTCCGTGCAAATCCACCATTTTGTAGCATGGCTGCTGTTATGGGGTAGCATCCAGGGGACTGTAAGCTGCAGCATACTCTTGTACCATTTGTGTAAAATAACTCAAGAGACAGATGTTTCAAAAACAAATGCTCTCTTCAGATCGACAACACACCCTAGTTATCTAAGAAGACTCAATCAAGTCCACTGATTACTAAAAATGCCTTGATACAAATTTTGTGGTCATTTAAAAAAATTTTATCTTTAAGGGCTTGGTGTTCTTTGATACATGCATACACACACACACACAGTGTGTTCTTTGAGACATGCATACAGACACACACACCCCTTTCAAAGTCCTAAACCGCCCTCAGATTAGCAGCAACAGTCAAGAAATGAAGCACAACCAAAACAGAAGAAATTATGGGAGAGGCAGCAGAGAAATAAATCAAGCCGCACATGAAGCTTTACATCTTCTCTAAATCTCTTTTTCCTAACCTGTGCAATTGGACAAGTTTCACTAATGGTAGCCCTATCTCTATAAATATATTTTATCTCTTTAAAGGAAATGGAAGAGGATAGCCATGTCTAGCATAAGTGTGTGTCTAAGGCTATCAGCTGAGCATGCATGAAAGGTGAATAATCTCTAAGGCTAGAAGCTTCTAAAATGGTTATAAGAATTTATACTACGCCTTCAATTGAAAAACACACCATATTCCCTCAAGACTAAGGACTTGGTAATACAGAGTTGTCCATTTGGTAATGCTGGACCCAGCCATGCCATTAGAGTTATTGATGAAGCTTTTAATAGTGAACAGTGTTTGTTATTTTTGCCATTGTTCTGAATAATATTAATTGCACAAGGGGTTAAGGAGCGTAACGGAAAATAAGCATTACAATATCTTTCCCCGCCCCACTTGACTAGTGAAAAAAGAGGGGGTTGATAGTCTAAAATGATAAAAATTGCCTATGACACAGCTATAAAAGCCAGAATTATGGTCCATAAAACAAAAAGAGGGTGAGTTGAGAAATTACCAAGTAAATATTACTATTATTTTATTTTTATTTTATATTATTTTATATTATTTTTTTATATTTATTTTATATTATATTATTTTATATTATTATTTTATATTAACGTAGATAGACAATTTGAGTAAATACAGAGAGCAAAAAATTCCTTAGTTTTCTTTATGGCTTTTTTTTTTTTTGGCCTCATTTACTGAAATAACTCATTTTACTGAAATGCTGAGACTCTGTGAATAATTAGGATGACTTTTGAAAAGAATCTAGAGGGAAAATCACAAAAATGAGAATTGGTCAAGACACACTGGTCACAACTAGCCTATCTCTGGGTTTATTCCATACTCATTGTAAATTTTCTTGCAAACTCAGGTTAAATTATTCCCCAGAAAACTTTCCACAGTGGAGATCTTTCAATCAATCAGTACAAAGTTTCAAGTGTGAAAATTACCTTTCTGTTATAGCTGAAAATTAATTTCTTTTTGCTTGAGAGAAATGACATGCCCTAGTAATTTTCATATATTCTTTAAAATGGAATATCCGGGCTTTGATGCGAAATTTCCTAAAAATGACACCCCAAAAATACATCAAAACGTTTCTATTAATTCATGAAATTAAGAGTAGCTTTTTACATTTTCTCCTGTCACTGATTCCATTTGCCTTATTACTTTCATCTGTGGCCCACAAACTTGGTGGCACAATCAACAATCCCCTTAGTGGCTGTTTCATCTCTGCTCTATTTGATTTCTTCTCTCTGAGTAAATGATTAAGTTTTCATGCATTGGTTCAACCAAAATCTATGTTCACTCAACCACATCCTTTATTGATTACTTCTACTGCAAACAGTAGGCCAAGTGTGATATACATAATTGGACAGTTGTCAGGGGATGTGGGTGTTAACAGTCCTGTTTTCCCAGTTGGAAACTGGAATCACCTTGATACACAAATATTCTGCACTGTTTCATTCTCATCCTTTGGACCGAGGAATCCTGTTCCTCAGAATATATGTTTTTAACTCTCTAAGGTCTGGTTGAATGAATTTAATGATTATACCATATAATATGCTGTTCAAGTTGCACCTGTGCACTGCATATAGAAAACTGGAATTAATATTTGTCTAACATTTTAACCTTGTCCTTTAACTTAGACAAATAATCGGTAGCTCTTCTACAAGGAAATATTTGATTCTTTCCCTTCCAAAGAGAGATTGGCTTCTAATTCTGTTGCCAACTTTGAAATTTAGAAATCTGTTAAGTGACACGTGATATGTACATCTCAAACGCTGTAGTAACAATTTTTGTTGACTGTAGAGCTAAACCTTCATTAAGTGGAGTATATACTTTATACTAGAAAGACGTTTTCTCTAGCATTGTTTGTTAGAGCAAGTTCCAGATAATTTTAGATATTCCTTTTTTTTGGAAATCTGTCACTACTTTGGGAGAAAAACAATGGGACTCACCTACCAATAGTTTTGTTTATACTTTTTTGTATTTCTTGCTCACTGAACTCAGTTTTTTGTTTGTGTATGTTGTAATTTAACAATCCTCAGCAGGCCAAACCTAATCCAAAATGTACTTCCATCAAAAATTCTCATCCATTAGCTTTTAGGAACATGAATGTAAATAACCTTCAGTGAGTCCATTTTAGCTAAACAAAAATAATTTTTCCCTGAGGTTTAAAAGTGATATGCAAAGAAGTCTCTCTTTTTTTTTCTTATATCAACCTTTTAATTTCTTGAATATTATAGTCCAAGAAAGAGCTTGGAGAGTTCACATCAATTTGATAAAACATTTTTAGTCCTAGAAACACAAGTTTGCTCAAAATTCTAAATAATGTTCTATTTTATTTATTAATAATTTTATACTCTCCAGCTCTCTCAATACCATTTTAGTTGTCCCACAAAACAAGTATTTAAATTTGTAAGTGCACCTCTCATGGTACTTTACTCCATGTCTGCATTTGAAATATTCCTCAAACAATTCATAATTTTTCTGGAGAATTGAGCTATGCCTAAATGTGGAAGAAAATTATTCATGATTTTGTTATGAAAAAATGAGAAGAGAATCATAAACAGTAATATTCACAACTTCAGGAATGTGAAACTCCATTGTACTTCTGAAACATAGAGTATTCTTTTACCAATAAGAAAAGAAAAAAAGAATGCATCCAATAGTACCTGGCACTCAGGTAAACAGAAAGTATTAGTTCTTTGACCCTGCGTCCCTAAAAGCCAGGGTCTTTAACATGCCATCTGCCTTGCAGAGTGTATGTTCACATTATGGCATTTCATTCACTGCACAATGGAAGATTTTCAGAAAGTAACACTTAGCAGGTTGCCTGGGCGGCTCAGTTGGTTAAGCCTCCAACTCTTGATTTCAACTCGGGTCATGATCTCAGGTCCTGGAACTGAGCCCCACCTTAGGCTCCGCACTCAGCAGGGAGTCTGCTTGTCTCCTTCTCCCTCTGCCCCACCCGCTGCATGTCCTTGCTTGCTCACTCTCTCTCACAAATAAACTAAATAAATCTCCAATGCAATCTAACTTATTTTTGCAAACATACCTTAGCTTATCTATGAAAATAAACATTATTCTCATCAACTCTTGGGAGGTTATGCAAGTTGATACCTCTAATCCTGACACAGCCTATTTAAAATTATACTCTCTTGAAATGATTTCTGAGCTTGTGTCATATGCTTTTGATATGTTTATCAAAATGTATACATGTGTACACACACACACACACACACACACACACACACACACATTCAAAAAAAGCAGCACAGCATTGTCTCTGGAAAGAGCCAAAAGAATTTAGAGGCACACTTAGAAAATGCAGTAAATAATCTCTATGGGTAACCTCATTTTTGAAACAAATATCAGTAAATTACTTATGAATACTTTACACTGCTATACTATGCAGGAGTTTCCTAAAGAGGAATTCCAAAATTGCCATTAGCCTCATCATTAGATGACATCACCTAGAGGAAATTATCTTCCTTTCCATGCTTCGTATGTCTGGACAACTGGAAATATGGATATGAAGCACAGGGGGAAAAAAATCAGGGCTAGAAATACGGATTTTCCAGACATACACATGTAGGAGTTAGGGCATGGCATAGTAAGAAATAAAATTGCCCATAGTAGGCTTTTTAAAAAAAATTTATTTATTTATTTGACAGACAGAGATCACAAGCAGGCAGAGAGGCAGGTGGAGAGAGGGTTGGGGGAATAAGCAGAGAGCCTGATGCGGGGCTTGATCCTAGGACCCTGGGATCATGACCCAAGCCAAAGGCAGAGGCTTTAACCCACTGAGCCACCCAGGTGCCCCAGCCCATAGTAGCCTTTTTTTTTTTAATTAATTAATTTTTTTTTCAGCGTAACAGTATTTATTGTTTTTGCACAACACCCAGTGCTCCATGCAATACGTGCCCTCCCTAGTACCCACCACCTGGTTCCCCCAACCTCCCACCCCTCGCCCCTTCAATACCCTCAGGTTCTTTTTCAGAGTCCATAGTCTCTCATGGTTCACCTCCCCTTCCAATTTCCCTCAACTCCCTTCTCCTCTCCATCTCCCAATGTCCTCCATGTTATTTGTTATGCTCCACAAATAAGTGAAACCATATGATACTTGACTCTCTCTGCTTGACTTATTTCACTCAGCATAATCTCTTCCAGTCCCGTCCATGTTGCTACAAAAGTTGGGTATTCATCCTTTCTGATGGAGGCATAATACTCCATCGTGTATATGGACCACATCTTCCTTATCCATTCGTCCGTTGAAGGGCATCTTGGTTCTTTCCACAGTTTGGCGACTGTGGCCATTGCTGCAATAAACATTGGGGTACAGATGGCCCTTCTTTTCACTACATCTGTGTCTTTGGGGTAAATACCCAGTAGTGCAATTGCAGGGTCATAGGGAAGCTCTATTTTTAATTTCTTCAGGAATCTCCACACTGTTCTCCAAAGTGGCTGCACCAACTTGCATTCCCACCAACAGTGTAAGAGGGTTCCCCTTTCCCCACATCCTCTCCAACACATGTTGAATATCACTGATGAATATGGATGCTAAGATTCTCAACAAGATCCTAGCAAACAGGATCCAGCAGCACATTAAAAAGATTATCCACCATGACCAGGTGGGATTCATCCCTGGGTTACAATGATGGTTCAACATTCGTAAATCAATCAATGTGATAGAACAAATCAATAAGAGAAGAGAGAAGAACCACATGGTCCTCTCAATTGATGCAGAAAAAGCATTTGACAAAATCCAGCATCCGTTCCTGATTAAAATGCTTCAAAGTATAGGGATAGAGGGAACATTCCTGAACTTCATAAAATCTATCTATGAAAGACCCACAGCAAATATCATCCTCAATGGGAAAAAGCTTGCAGCCTTCCCATTGAGATCAGGAACACGACAAGGATGCCCACTCTCACCACTCTTGTTCAACATAGTATTAGAAGCCCTAGCAACAGCAATCAGACAACAAAGAGAAATAAAATGTATCCAAATTGGCAATGAAGAAGTCAAACTCTCTCTCTTCACCGAAGACATGATTCTTTATATGGAAAACCCAAAGGACTCCGCCCCCAAACTACTAGAATTCATACAGCAATTCAGTAACATGGCAGGATACAAAGTCAATGTACAGAAATAAGTGGCTTTCTTATACACTAACAATGAAAATACAGAAAGGGAAATTAGAGAATCAATTCCATTTACTATAGCACCAAGAACCATTAAGATACCTGGGAATAAACCTAACCAAAGAGGTAAAGGATCTGTACTCGAGGAACTACAGAACACTCATGAAAGAAATTGAAGAAGACACAAAAAGATGGAAGACCATTCCATGCTTTTGGATCGGAAGAATAAACGTTAAAATGTCTATACTTCCTAGAGCAATCTATACTTTTAATGCCATTCCAATCAAAATTCCACCGGTATTTTTCAAAGAGCTGGAGCAAATAATCCTAACATTTGTATGGAATCAGAAGAGACCCATAGTAGCCTTTTAATGAAGGGTAAAGGAATGCCTGGGATAGAACTCTAGAAACAGCAACTTTGGGCAGGCAGAGACCTCAGTGTCAGTGTAGTATTTAGGAAAATGAGAGATACAGGAGAAAAAGAATGGAGATTGGCCAAGAGTCCTAGATGTTAGGGAGGGAGAAACATTTGGGAAAAGATGAAATAATTAGCAGCAACTTCCAACTTACACTGAAGATCTGTGTAAGGGTGGAAGAGAAAGAAACATGGCAGTAGAACAAAGGACCTGTGAATTTCTAAGAACACTAAACATTTTATGTAGTTTAAAATTCAAAGATGTTCCCCATGATACATATTATAATTTTTCAAATTTATATGGATGCTTTGAGATGACAATTATATTCACTGGATTTGACTCCCAATCTGTTTTGCTCCCTTTTAAGACCAAATTTACCCCCAAACACTAGACTTGCTTTTGTGAAGATATTCAAATAAATGTGCTCTAGGTTTTAAAGCACTTTAGATAGTTTATAGTACCTGTCTCAGTTAATTCTATGTATGAATGATTATATATATCTCCAAATTGACAGTGAAACTCTGTAAGGGCAGGAACCATATTCCCCAGAAACTAGCACATTGTAGGGCATTTGATAGTCTCTCAAGGAAGTTACTGAAATAGAAAGAGGTTCTTGATGTTACCAAAATATCAGGAGACAAGTGTTGACAGTCATGGACTCCAAACATCCAATGACTGATATACTCACAATTTATCTCAATTTATCATAATTCTTATGAGTATTGCATAAGCATTTCCTTTCTCAAATTTTCAGCCATTCCTTTATTTTAAAATATAGGAAGCTTAGTATATGCTAAGCACTCTGGTAGTAACTGTATGTCATTCTAAGCATTTTGCCAGTATATTTTAACTTTTATAGATGACTTTAGTGACACCTAAGATTTCACAGCTAAGGGATACTTGCAAGAACAAACTACTAGGGGCGCCTGGGTGGCTCAGTGGATTAAGCCGCTGCCTTCGGCTCAGGTCATGATCTCAGGGTCCTGGGATCGAGCCCCGCATCAGGCTCTCTGCTCTGCAGGGAGCCTGCTTCCTCCTCTCTCTCTGCCTGCCTCTCTGCCTACTTGTGATCTCTCTCTCTGTCAAATAAATAAATAAAATCTTAAAAAAAAAAAAAAAAAAAAAAAAAAAGAACAAACTACTATTCACCTTTTATAAACTTTTTAAAGGTATTATTTTAAAAAATAACAGCTTTATTGAGATATAAGTCATATACAATAAAACTCACCCCTCTTCTTTGACATTTGAAGACTGGTTTTATTAAATATTTAGTATAGATCAAAGACTGTGACTTAACGATGCAGTTGTTACCCAGAGCTGCTGTGTTTATTTCCATACAGATCATATAAAAATAGCATGTAGACAAAATATTTAATTTTAGTCAGTGTTTAAAGGCAGCTTGAGAGAGGGCATCCAAGATGGTGACATTTGAAGATCCTGAACTCACCTCCCATAGACACACTGAATCTATTGCTACCTATTCGGAAGGAAATAATTCCTTCCGAATAAGATCTGAAAACTAGCTAACAGCTCCTTTACAACAAATGGTAGAAGAGCCACATCTAGTTGAATGGGAGAGGTGAGATGCATTTTTATCAAAACCCCACCTGCAACATGGCAATCCATAATCGGGAATGATTTCACAAATCTGTAACTTCTCCCCAAGGAATGAGGGGTTCATGCCTCACATCAGGCACCCCAACCCCTGAGAACTGCAATGGAGAGACAAGCCCCCAGAATATCTGGGTTTGAAAACCAATAAAAGCTCACATCCAGGAAACCCAAAGGGCTGTAGGGACTAGAGTACTTCTCTTAAAGAGCTTGTATGCAGACTAACTTATCCCGGGGCAAGCATAAAAGTAGCAATTTGAAAAGTGCATAGACTATATGTGAAGTTTGCTAATCTTAAAGCATATGCCAGAGGGGCAGAGGCCAATAGGACTCTCTCCAGAGACAGAGGCACTGGTGGATGCCATTTTTGCGCTCTTTCTCTATCATGATATCTCAAGCAAGTATGTCCCACCTCTGTGCTTTCCTGCTGTCTTGTAAAAAATGTTGGACACATGAAGTCTACACAGGAGATACTCCTCAGTCAACTGGCTCTGACAGCCAGAGGGGCTGCATTCCTGGGACCCATGGGACTGTAACAGAGACAGTGAACATCGGGTTAACATCCCGAGGGTACTATAGAGATAGAAGACTGAAACACTCCCAGTCTTCCTCTGAAAGATGCTTATTTTCTCAGACACAAGTCTGAAGGGCAAACTTCAAGTTTGCCACATACCTAGAGGCTGCAAAGGGGCTCTCACAGAATGTAGGCATGCAGGTCCATCTTTCTGGATTCTTTGGGCCTTTCTATAGTGTAGTGATGCCTCACAGAAAATGCACTACACACTCATCTGAAGCCCCAAGTTTTGCAACTGTCACCCAAGGGACACCTCCCAGTCACCTGGTCTGAAGGTCAGCAGGATTTACAATGATAGACCCACAGAACTATGTATATTTGAATACTTTAAAGCTGCTGCCTGACTATCTGTCTTCTAATCAGCCTGAAAGTAGGTGATGACTGAGATCCCTCCCTTCAGAAAACTGACAGGTCTTGGCACATTTCAACACCTGGGACCTATCAAAAATAAACCAGGTTGCTTAGGTAATAACAAAGGTTCAAGAGACAACCAAGAGCTAAAGCAATGTTGAACAACAAGTTTCACCTCCTATACAAGTCTACTCCTTCAGGACTGGAAGAGGTAGTGTTTTACCTAATATGTAGAAACAAATGTAGATAATCAAGAAAAATGGGGAAATAGATCCAAATGAAAAAGCAAGATAAAACCTCAGAAAAAAAATTTAATGAAATGGAGGTAAGTAATTACCTGATAAACAATCAAGAGTAATGTAATTAAGGTGCTCAACAACTTGAGAGAAGAATGGATGAACACAGTGAGAACTTCACCAAAGAGATAGAAAATATAAGAAAGCCCAGAAGTCACAGAGCTGAATACAATAACTGAAGTGAAAAATACACTAGAGTGGTTCAACAGCAAACTAGGTGAAGCAGAAGAAAGGATCAGTGATCTAGAAGACAGGGCAGTGGCACTCACCCAAATAGAGTGGCAAAAAGAAGAATTTTTAAAAGGGAAGATAGCTCAGAAGACCTTAGAGACAACAACAAACAGAATAATATTTATAATGTAAGGGTCCCAGAAGAGACCAGAGAGAGAGAGAAAGGAGGAGAAAACTCATATGAAGAAATAAATTTCTGAAAACTTACCTAGCATGGGGGAAAAGCAGACATTCAATATCCAGGAATCCCAGATAGATTCAAATAAGATGGACCCCAAAAGACCCACACCAAAATACATTACAATTAAAATATCAAAAGTTAAAGATAAAGAGAGAATTTTAAAAGGAGGACAAGAAAAGCAAGTTGTTACATACAAGGGAAACCCCAAAGACTATCAGTAGATTTTTCAACAGAATCTTTGCAGGTGAGAAGAAGGCTAATAATATATTCAAAGCTGAAAGGAAAAAATTTTCAGCCAAAAGTATTCCACCCAGCAAGTTTATCATTTTGAATTGAAAGAGAGATACAAAGGTTTCCTGACAAGTAAAAGCTAGAGAAGTTCATCAACACAAACTGACTTTAAAAGAAATGTTAAAGGAACTACTTTAAGCTAAAAGAAAAAAAATCATGAATTAGTAACAAGCAAACATATTAACGTGTAAATCTCATTGGTAAAGGTAAATATATAGTAAAGGTAATGGGTTAGTCACTGATAAAGCTCTTATGAAGGTTAAAAGACAAAACTAGTAAAAATAACTATTAAGGAATACAAAAAATAAAAAGATGTAAAATATGACATGAAAAACTAAGAGGTGGAGTGGGAAGCAGTAAAAATGTAGAGTTTTAGAATGTGTTCAAACTTAAGTTGCTATTAACTTAAAGTGTTATATATATAAGCTGTTATATGTGGCCCTCATGGTAACCACAAAGCAAAAACCTATAGTAGATACACAAAAGATAATAAGAAAGGAATCTAAGCATAACACTAAAGAAAGTCATCAAACCACCAGGGAAGATAGCAAAAGAAGAAGACAGGAATACTAAGGAACTACAAAGCAGCCAGAAAACAATTTAAAAAATGGCAATAAGCACATACCTGTCAATACTTACTTTAGTTGTAAATGAACTAAATTCTCCAATCAAAAGATACAATGTTGCTAAATGAATAATAAAAAAAATAAAGACCCATCTATATGCTGCTTATAAGAGGCTCACTTTAGATGTAAGGATACACTTAGACTGAAAGTGAAGGGATAAAAAAAATGTTTCATACAATTGGAAACCAAGAGAAAGCTGGGGTAGCTAAACTTATATTTGACAAAATAAGCTTTAAAACAAACACTGTAATAAAGACAAAGAAGGGAATTACATAATGATGAAGGGATCAATCCAACAGAGGATATGACATTTGTAAATACTTATGCACCTAATATAGGAGCACCTAAATATCTAAAAAAAATATTAAAAGATCTAAGGGAAGAAATTGAGAGCATTGCAACAAAAGTAGAGGATTTTATTACCCCACTTACATCAAAAAATAGATCACTCAGATAGAAAATCAATAAGGAAACATCACCTTAAGTGACACATTAGACCAGTTGCACATAATAGATATACACAGAACATTCCATAAAAAGCAGCAGAATAGACATTCCTCTCAAATGCACAGGGAATATTCTTCACAACAGATCATGTGTTACAGCACAAAACAAGTCTCAATAAATTTAAGAACATTGAAATAAAATAAAACCTCTTTTCTGACTACAATGGTATGAACCAGAAATGAATAACAAAGGAAAAAAAACCAGAAAGATCACAAATATAGAGAGATTAAACAACATGCTACTGAGCAGCCAGTGGGTCAAGGACAGGAGAAATTAAAGGGGAAATCAAAAAATCAACATGATACACCATATTAACAAAATGTAGGGAAAAAATCATATAATCATCTCAATAGATGCAGAAAAAAGCATTTGACAAAATTCAACATCCATTTATGATAAAAACTCTCAAGGAAGTAAGGATAGAGAGGGAATGAATGTCAAACATAGTAAAGGCCATATATGACAAGGCCACAGCTAATATTATATTCAATAGTGAAAAGCTGAAAACTTTTCCTGTAAAATCAGGAATAAGACAAGGATTCCCATTCTCACCACTTTTATTTAACATAGTATTGGCAGTCCTAGCCACAGTAACTGGGCAAGAAAAAGAAATGAAGCTATCCAAACTGCAAAAAAGAGGTAAAACACTCACTACTTGTGGACAACATGACTTTATATACAGAAAATCCTAAAGACTCCACCAAAACACTATTAGAAATAATAAATGAATTCAGTAAAGTTTTAGCATACAAATTAATGTAAGAAAATTTGTTGCATTCCTATACACTAACAGCATTCTATTAGAAAGAATAATTAAGAAAACAGTCCCAGGGCATCTAGGTGGCTCAGTTGATTAAGCATCTGACTCTTGGTTTCAGCTCAAGTCATGAGCTCATGGATCATGGGATCAAGCCCCACATTGGGTCCTGTGCTCAGCAGGGAGTCTGCTTGAAAGATTCTCTCCTTCTGCCCCTCCCCCACTCACTTGCTCTCTCTCAAAAAAAAAATCTTTTTAAAAGAAAAAAGGAAAAAATCCCATCTATAATGGCATCAAAAAGATAAAATATCTAGGATTAAATTTAACCAAGGAGGTAGAAAGTCCTCTTCACTGAAAAATATAAGATATTAATGAAATAAATTGAAATAAACACAAATAAATGGAAAGATAATCTGTGTTCATGAATTGAAAGAATTAATATTGTTAAAATGTCCATACTTCCCAATGTAGTCTACATGTTTAGTGGAATCCCTATCAAAATCCAAATGGGATTTTCCACAGAACTAGAACAATCATAAAATGCATATGGAACCACAAAAGACCTTGAGTAGTCAAAGCAATCTTGAGAAAGAAAAACAAAGCTGGAGTCATCATGCTCCCTAATTTCAAATTGTATTATAAATCTATAATAATCAGTGGACCTGGGTGGCTCAGTTGGTTAAATTTCTGCCTTCAGCTCAGGTCATGATCCCATGGTCCTGGGATTGAGCCCTTCATAGAGCCCCGCATCAAGCTTCCTGCTCACTGGGGAGACTGCTTCTCCCTGTCTTTCCACTGTGCTCTCTTTCTCTCATTATCTCTGCCGCTATCTCTGTTTCTCTCAAATAAATAAATAAAATCTTTCAATCAATCAATATATAATAATCAAAATAGTATGGGAGTGCTTGGGTGGCTCAGTTGGTTGGGTATCTGCCTTGGCTCAGGTCATGATCTCAGGGTCCTGGGATCGAGCCCCACATCAGACTCCCTGCTCATTCCCTCCCCGCTGCTTGTGCTCACTCTCTCACTCTCTATTTGTCTCAAGTAAATAAAATCTTTTAAAAAATAAACAAAAACAGGGAGTCTCAGTGGCTCAGTTGGTTGGGTGTCTGCCTTTGGCTCAGGTCGTGATCGCAGGGTCCTGGGATCAAGCCCTGCATTGGGCTCTCAGCTCAGCAGGAAGCTTGCTTCTCCCTCTCCCTCAGTCTAAGCTCTGCCTACTTATGCTCTCTTTCTGTGTCAAATAAATAAATAAAATTTTTAAAACAAAACAAAACAAAAACAGTACAGTATTGGCATAGAAACAGGCACATAGATCAATGGAACAGAATAGAGAGTCCAGAAATAAACCCACATATATATACAGTCAATTTATTTACAAAAAAAAGAGCCAAGAATATACAATGGGAAAGGGATAGCTTCTTTAATAAATGGTTAGGTGAACTGGACAGCTACCTGCAAAAGAATGAAGCTATACTACTATTTTACACCATGCAGAAAAAATGAACTCAAAATGGATTAAAGACAAATGTAAAACTTGAAATCATAAAACTCTGAGAAGGTAGGCCCTAAGCTCTTTGATGTATGTCTTGGTAATTTTTTTTTCTGGATCTAATTCCAAAAACAAAGGCATAAAAGCAGAAATAATTAAGGGGGACTACATCAAAATAAAAAGTTTCTTCTGTACAGCAAAATAAATTATCAACAAAACATATAGGCAACCTACTGAAATAGAATACTTGCACGTCATATATCTGATAAGAAGTTAATATCCAAAATAAATAACACACATAATGCAATAACAATAAATAAATAAATAAACCAAACAATCTAATTAAAAAATGGGCAGAGGATCTGAACAGTCATTTTTCCAAAGAAGACATATACATGGCCAATAGGCCATGCTCAATATCACTAATCATCAGAGAAATGCAAATCAAAACCTTAATGAGGTATCACCTCTCATCTACTCAAATGGCTATTATCATAAAGACAAGAAACAAATGTTGGCAAGGACATGGAGAGGGGAACTCTCCTGCACTGATAGTGGGAATATAAATTGGTACAGTCACTGTAGAAAACAGTATGGAGTTTGTTCAAAAAATTGGAAGTAGAACTATATGATCCAGCAATTCCACTTCTAGATATTTATCTGAAGAAAATGAAAACACTAACATGAAAAGGTATATGCTCCCTTCTGTTCACTGCTGCATTATTTATAGTAGCCAAGATATGGAAATAACCTCTTTCCATCAATAGGAAGAATGAGCAAGATATAGTGTGTGTGTGTGTGTGTGTGTGTGTGTGTGTGTGTATACACACACACACTGGAATTCTACTCAGCCATAAAAAAAGAAGAATAAAACCTTGCCATTTGGGACAACATGGTGAACTTTAACAGTATTAAGCTAAGTGAAATAAGTCTGGCAGAGAAAGATAAATACTTAAGCGGCCATTTATATGCAGAATCTGAAAAAAACTGTACAAACAAAACAAAGCAACATGAAACTCATGTATATGAACAGATTGGCAGTTGCCAGGGAGAAGGGGGGTCTTAGGGGTTGAGTGTAAGGGATGAACAGGGTTGGATGGTACAGACTTCCAGTCGTGAAGTGAATAGATCATGAGGATGTGATGTGCAGCAGAGCAACTCCAGTCAGTGGTGTTGAGCATACTTGAAGGCTGCTGAGGGAGAATGGATCTTGAAAGTGTTCATCAAAAGAAAAAAAAATTGTATCTTTTTTATGAAGACAGATGGTGACTAGACTTATGGTGGTGATTATTTCACAGTGGAGACAAATGTTGAATCATCACGTTGTAAGCCTAAAACTAATATAATATTGCATGACAATGATACTCAAGAATAATTAAGAATAGAAATTACAAGGCAGGTGGACATTTTTTCCAATTTGAATATAAGTTCTAACCTTAGATAACTCTTCACCTTGGTTGTACACATAACTTCCTAGTAACGCTAGTTAATTTTGTAAAACAGCCAAATAATTTTTAATTTACTCACTAGTGGTTCTGACACACTCAGCCCATTCGTGGGATTATTTTATGAATATTCTAAACTTATTAAAATATTTTTGTATAAATTTATTTCATATACTGACCATTTCTGATATAAAAAAAAGTCTTAAACTCTTACCACTGAGAAAGGGGAACCCTCTTACCACTGTTGGTGGGAATGCAAGTTGGTACAGCCACTCTGGAAAATAGTATGGAGGTTCCTCAAGAAGTTACCCTAGGACTCAGTAGAGTTACCCTAGTACCCAGTAATTGCACTACTAGGTATTTATCCCAAAGGTACAAAGGTATTGATCTGAAGGGACACCTGCACCCCTGTGTTTATAGCAGCAATGTCCACAATAGCCAAATAGTGGGAAAAGCCAAGATGTCCATCCTCAGATGAATGGATGAGGAAGGTGTAGTATATATATATACAATGGAATATTACTCAGCCACCAGAAAGGATGACTACTTACCATTTAAACATTGATGTGGATGGAACTGGAGGGTATTATGCTGGGTGAAATAAGTTAGTCAGAGAAAGACAACAACCATATGGTTTCATTCATATGTGGAATATAAGCCCAGAGGATCATAGGGAAGTCATCAGAGAAGGAGAAAAACCACTAGAGATTCTTAACTATAGGAAACAAATTGAGAGTTACTGGAGTGGGGGTGGGTAGGGGAATGGGTAATTGGGCAATGGGCATTAAGGAGGGCAATGAAGTGATGATCACTGGGTGTTATATGCAACTGATGAATTATTGAACTCTACATCTGAAACTAATGATGTACTATATGTTGGCTAACTGAATTTAAATAAAAATAAATTCTTGCTACTGAAAATAAAATATTACTATTTATATTACTTTTTCAAGAAGTGCTTTCTCAACTGTTTATTGCATGTGGTGATAATATAGTTCATCAGTCATCTATTATAGACATTTAGCAAAAAAATTATTCTATGTTGAGTTCTATCTGCTCAGAGATTTTAGGTGAATATTAAATTTTGCCATTTTCACTGCAGCCAAGTAAAGGAATGCCATTTTGCAAGTAAATTTTTAAGGTTTGAAATGTTGATAATTTGATGCCCACTATATAAACAATGCTGTTGAATATATGATTGCTTTATGATTATATACATATGACATAAACACAAGGACAAAAATTTAGATGTTTTTGTTTTTGCATAAAATTAAATAAAATGGATAAATACATGTAGAGATTTATTATAACTATTAAGTAATTGGACCAGTTTTAGAGCTGTTTGTGCTCATAATGTTCTAGTTACATATCATGTATATATAAATTCAATGTGAATTTTAAACTTCCTAGAAATTTTTAATCAAAAATTTACTAACTTATGAACTACCTATTATACTGAAGAAGTCCATTATACTGAAAAAGTAACTTTATTTTTAGATTTCATTGAATCTAAGAGTATTTCTACTGGACAATGTACCTTAACTAAACTATAACATAATAACTTTTATTGCTTAGAATTTTGACTTTCTACTTAATAAAAGAGCTATTTTAGGCTCATTTACACACATATTTTCATTACTTTTAAGCATTCATATAAAAAAATGCAAACTGATTATACACCTCAAACATATTTGCATTCCAAGTCTAATTCTTCTGAATCACTTTTAAATCAGAATTGTCAGTATTTTTTCCCCAAACATGTTTTTGTGTGTTACCAAGAACATTGGTACTATAGCCAGTATCCAGTATCCAGTACCGTGCTCCAGTATCATCTCCAGTATTTTTTTCCAAGTCATGGACATTCAGCTTACCCATTTTGAAGTTGGCATTTTCTTAACTTTCAGAAGATTTCAGAAAGGTTTTTAGAAAACAACCAGTCCTCCTATCCCTTTCTGAAATTATCTTTAAATAGTTGTTGACAGAAATATCAAGGCATTGCAATTGTTGCTTCATGTCCAGGACTATAAACCTAATCCGTTTCTACAGCAACAGCTATGACCTGACTGTTCCCTACCTGACAATGATTATAAGATGCCTACCTGTTGTAAGTCATCCTGATTTCAGAAATATTAAAACATGGGGAAAGGTTTGTAGCAAAGCTTCTGTATATGCCACATTTATGACCATGTATCTGGAGCTCCTCTGAATAAGTCCTTGCAGTTTAAAGTGAGAAATGCCCATGTGAGGAGCAGCTCAATTGCAAAATGACCTCTGCATTTCAGAATTTCACCCTGTGAATTACTGAGTCATGGCATACGTATTCACTGGGAACTGCTGGCCTCCAAAAACAAAGGGAAATTCTAGGGGTTCAGAGACCTGGAGAAATAAGAGTTTCTCCTTTATCATAGTTAATTGAAGATTATAATTGTAAGTTTTTGGTTATTTTAAAATCTCTAAATTCTGGATTTTTTCACATTAATACAAATTTTTAGTGGTTCTGATATGATTTAACAATAGAATTTCATATAATCTTACATTCACCATTCTGTTAGGAATTGGGGGAAAAAAATAAAATCCAGAGAGTCAGCAGGTCTACTGAATTTTGTTTATGGCATGTCCCTGAATCAGCAGCCAAATATCCCTTGAGCTGGACTTTGGCTTCAGCCTCCTGTGCAAAATCAGTCACAGTATATTATACCTTAAATATAGCTGTTTTCAAAAATTACTGTCTCTTTGGTTGTACAAATATTTTTTATCTTGGTTCTTAATCTCGTTTGCCCTTATGAGAGTGTGCCTCTCGCTGTGGGTCCCTAAGCATTCTTCACATAGGACATCACTACAACTGATGTCTCCTTAGACTTGCTTTTAAATTTCAAATAATTATGTCCTTTGGAGAGATTTTTAGAGTCTTTCCACTCCCCCCTCCCCTTTCTGTTTAGCTTTTGCTCTTATAAAATTAAGATTTGTATATACTTGAAGTGGCATTCAGATCATGAAAAACTGATGAGTATTTGGGACTCAGATTTATAAAATGACAGCAGAATTCAAATGATAGAAGTTTCTGAATATAATTTATTGAAATCTTTAAAATGATGCTCCCCTTGCTGCTATGAACATTGGGATAATGATGGCAACTTCTTTTCACTACATCTGTATCTTTGGGGTAAATACCCAGTAGTGCAATTGCAGGGTCATACGGTAGCTCTATTTTTAATTTCTTAAGGAATCTTCACATTGTTTTCCAAAGTGGCTGCACCAACTTGCATTCCTACCAACAGTGTAAGAAGGTTCCCCTTTCTCCACAACCTCTCCAACACTTGTTGTTTACTGTCTTGTTAATGGGAAGAGCCAAGATGCCCTTCAACAGATGAATGGATAAAGAAGATATGGTCCATATATACAATGGAATATTATGCCTCCATCAGAAAGGATGAATACCCAACTTTTGTATCAACATGGACAGGACTGGAGGAGATTATGCTGAGTGAAAGAAGTCAAGCAGAGAGACTCAATTATCATATGGTCTCACTTGTGGAGCATAAGGAATGACACAGAGGACATTGGGAGAAGAGGAGAAAGGTGTTGGGGGAAATCGGAGGGGGAGACAAACCATGAGAGACTGTGGACTCTGAGAAGCAAACTGAGGGTTTTGGAGGGGAGGGGTGTGGGGGGTTGGGTGAGTCTGGTGATGGGTATTGTTGAGGGCACGTATTGCATGGAGCACTGAGTATGATGCATAAACAATGAATCTTGAAACACTGAAAAAAATAAATTCAGAAATATTTCTAATAAAAAGATGAAATAAAATGATGTGCCCCTCAGTTCTTTATGAGAGAAAAAAAATAGCCAAACTTGTTTTAGCTAGTTTTGGTAATTTGAGTTTCTATAACAATCCCCAAAATCTCAGTAGTATATAATGAAATCTTATTTCTTCCTTATATAAATTCTTGCGGTTTACCAGATGATTGTGCCATGCCTTCCAGAAGCCAGGCCCTTCCATCTGGAGGCTGTATCTCTCTCTCATTCTTTGGAGTCCTGGTTGGGGGAATTCTAAATACTCCATTTTCATCATATTTGTTCTAATAACTCCAGCACGTATTGCCTCCCCAACAAAGGACTGTCTTCATTTGCAAAGTGTGGAAAACTTCAGTCTTTTTAGAGGTTTTAAGAATGACAGCTTCATTGAGATAGAATTCATATACCATATATTCACCATTTTGAAGTCTACAATTGAGTAGTTTTCAGTTATATTCACAGAGTTGTACCACCATCACCACAATTTAAGTCGAATCATATTTGTCACTCCAAAAAGAAAACCCATACATCTTAGCAGCTCTTTTCCATTCACTGCTCTCTCCAGCCTTTGGTAACCACTATACTTTCTGTTTCTATGGATTTGCATATTCTGGACACTTTATGTAAATGGAATCATAAAATATGTGATTTTGTGACTGGCTTCTTTCATTTAACACGTTTTGAAGGTTTATCCATATTGTGGCATGTATAACTAAACTTCATTCTGTTTTACAGCAGAATAATATTCCATTGTATGGATAGACCACATTGTGCTCATTCTTTCATTTGATCAACACTGGATTTGATTCCACTTCTTGGCTGCTATAAATACTGTTGCTGTGAACATTTGTGTACAGGTTTTTGTATGGACATAATATTTTATTTCTCTTGGAGAGATATATATACATATATACATATACAGATAGATAGGTATATATATATAGATATATAGATATATATATATCTATATATATAGATATATATATCTATATAGATATATATATCTATATATATAGATATAGGAGTGCAATTGCTGGGTCATATGGTAACTGTATATCAGAATTTTTGAGGATCTGACAAGTTGTTTTCCATAGCAGGTGCACCATTTTACAATCCCACCAGCCACACAAGAGAGTCTAAAGGTTTGAGTTTTAACTCACTGTATGCTCCAACAAAGAAAAGCCACCTGTTTTTTAAAATTTGCCTTTCACATTTCATTATCCTGAACCATTTTGCACTTTCTAAAGCAAAGACACAAAATCTCTCCTCTTTATGGTGACATTAAATGAGATGATACTCCAATAATTTCCCGTTTTATTTTTTCCAGCCAAGGAGAGATGATAGAAGCAATTAAATACTTGAAAAAAGTTGTGAAAATTGCAGGAAACAATTTTCAAAGACTAGATGTTGTGAAAGCAAGTACAATGCTTGGGGATATCTACAATGAAAAAGTGAGTATATGTGTTTCATTCTTGTAGGGAGAAATTCTCAGAGTTTTGAAATTCTATTCCCATTTGACTCTCACCTTCCCATAATATGTTATGCAGAATGACCCCAGGACCACAGGGTTTGGTTAATGCACAGGGTAGTTACTTCCTCTTTTTCCAGGACCTGAGTGCCATCTTGGGCACAGTCACCGCAAGCTGCTAAAACTGATTCATGTCTTCACAGCCAGTGAAGATTCTAAGTGGTTTTGGATTTGAAGAGCAATTAAAACATTTCAATTCAAAGAATATCATTATAATGGTTGGCTCTTATCCTCTGACACTATCATTCATCTCCCTTGCTTCAAATAATCATTTTATTAATTCAGCAGTGATGGGCCTGCTAGGTTCTTCAGGAGAAGAAAGGACAATCGCAAGAGTAATTCTGAAGGAAATAAGGAATTCTAGCATCAGACTGGTTATGTGAAAGAAAAAAGAAGAGAAGGTCTAAAATAAAAGTATCTTATTCAAGAGACCATTACTAGTGAAATGAATTGGTCATAACGCATTGATCTTTTGTTTGATTTTTCCTGAGTTTAGCTCTTATTACCCAGATCGTTCTTTAAGAAACAGTATAAAAGAGGCTTTTTTTCTCTAGTTATAATTGCTGTTTTGATAATGGTAGGATCTATCATTTTTGAGGGCAGTTTCATTCTTAAACTGTTTCTATACCTTATCTTAGTCTTTAATGAGACGTTGTATATGTATTGATTAAAGGTACTAATTCTGAGACTAAACTCGGGTTTAATAGGTGAAAAGCCTACTTCTTTCACTTATAAGATCTGTAGCCTAGGACAACTTACCTTCTAGGTGCCTCAATTTTCTCCCCTTATAAGATGGTAGTGAGTATTGAGTTAATGAATGTAAAGCAGTTTCAGAATAGCACCTGGCAGGGAAAGCTAGTGCCAGCTAGATAAGCCATTATTATTTGGCACACCTTTATGGGGTATCATACAATCCCCTTTATCCCTGAGGCTCAGAGGGTTTAAGTAACCTACCCCAGGCCTCCACGTTTCTAGGTGGCAGTGGTATTCAAACCCATGCTCTTAATCATTACAGTCTTTTATTTGGCAGGTAATTGACTTTTTGATGTTTTCAGAATTATTTAGTCTTTTTAAAATGTTTATTTTTTTCAGCGTTCCAGAATTCATTGTTTATGCACCACGCCCAGTGCTCCATGCAATACATGCCCTCCATAATACCCACCACGAGGCTTACCCAACCCTCACACCCCTTTCCTCCAAAACCCTCAGTTTGCTTCTCAGAGTCCACAGTCTCTCATGGTTCATCTCCCCCTCCAGTTTTCCCCAACTCACTTCTCCTCTCCTCCCAATGTTCTCCATGTTATTCCTTATGCTCCACAAATAAGTGAAACCATATGATCACAGACTCTCTCTGCTTGACTTATTTCACTCAGCATAGGCTTTTTTTTTTTTTTTTTTAAAGGAAACAGAGTTTTACATTAATCCGAATGAATGAAACTACCATAGTTCCTGCTATGGGAAACATGCTTTTAAACAGGATACCTGATTTCTTATTACACCCCCTCTCTCACTTACTCTGGATCATGTGCTTCCTCTCTCCTATTACCCACGATCATTAAACCCTCTTTTGCTCTTGACTGTCACTCTCCTCCTTTTCTCTTCCCCTGCCCACCTTGTTCTTCTCTCCTCCCCTGTCTTTCTGGTGTGTCTTTCTGATCTCAGTGTTCCTCTCCCTATGATCCTGCTCACTTGTTTCCCCTCTTTCTTTGTGCCTCCCGCACCTGTCACCCCAGGTCTCTCTGTCCACCGTGTGCCCTTTCTGCTGCCCCATCTCTATGGTGCAGCTCTACTCCGGTGACTCCTGGGTCTTGTTTATGCTCTTGTTTCCTTTCTGGGATGCCATGCTGAAACAGAGACAAGGCTCATGGCCTTGTGAGACTGGCAGTCTAAGGGGAGCTTATCCTGTAGTAGCAGAATTGGCATTCCTAGGTTATACATATTCTTACTTTTTAAAAGGATTATTCTTCAAAACAGAAGTGCCAAAACACAAATTGCCTTACCCTCCACCAAGCAATGCCCAGAACTCAGTGTGTTAGTGTAACACAAACATTAAGTATCAGCGTATATTCTCCTAGTTACAGAAAGCATAAGGAAAATAAAAGGATAAACCCTTCTGAAGGGCCATTTTTATATTTGCATTTTTTAAGCTTTTTGCCAAGAGTTTGTATCTCATCAGTCTGTATTTTATTCTCTGGATCTTAAGTCTTTTTTTTTTTTAAAGATTTTATTTATTTATTTGAAGACAGAGATCACAAGTAGGCAGAGAGGCAGGCAGAGAGAGAGGGGGAAGCAGGCTCCCTGCTGAGCAGAGAGCCCGATGCGGGGCTGGATCCCAGGACCCTGGGATCATGACCTGAGCCAAAGGCAGAGGCTTTAACCCACTGAGCCACCCAGGCGTCCCTCTGGCTCTTAAGTCTTGAAGAAGAATCTAATATTTAAAGGCTGGAGACATGAATACTATCCAAAGGCTATGACAATTATCAAAAGTTAATTTTTTACTAGTATGTCCCAATTCTAATATAAAACTTGGAGGATTTCAGGTATTCATGCTATCTTCAAATATACTTGCCTTCAAATATACAAATTCATTCATACATCTTAGTGACTCTTTATATTTTAATGTAATAAATGGTCACTGATAAATAGGGTAGTGATTTTTAATAGTTTGTTTTTTTGTTTGTTTGTTTTTTTTTTTTTTTTTTTTTGAGAGAAAGCATGACAGGGGAAGGGGCAGAAGGAAAGGGAGAGAGAGAATCTCAAGCAGGCTCCATGCCCAGTAGAAAGCTTGATGCAGGGCTTTTTACTGGGATCCTGAGATCATGACCTGAGCCCAAATCAAGAGTCAGATGCTTAATCGACTGAACCACCCAGGTGCCCCTTAAGTATACAATACTATACAATTTTATGACATCACAGACTTCAAAACAAAACTTGATTTGTTATTAAAATTGTTAATGTTGCATTCACTTTTTGTGCATTACTGTGATTCTTTGTGGGTACTTCCTCAAGTCAAAAATCCACCGATTACTTCTCAGGCTGACTGAGTTGTTAAATCATTCCCAAGTTGTTAAATCATTGAAAACATATGACAAAGTGAGTTTATTATAATCTAATGTTGTTATTTTTCCTTCTTATTCTTTTGAAACAGGGAGATAGCTTTGATGACATCCTGAATTTCCTTCTAGTTCTACAATGTCATTTCCTAGGAAAATACTGAAAAGGAATTATTTCATGTCTCTTATTTCAGCTGCTTATGGATATTTCCTAATGATATTAGATCCCTTTATTCAAGTTATACACCTGAACAATCTTATAAGCTGTTTGCATCACATCCTATCTATTATGCTTTTTCATGAAGGAAACTTGCAGGACAAAGATCCTTTGCAAAGGATCCATATAAGGATTAGAAATTTATAAATATGTATGCGGTGCCTAGTCGAATGCCTAGCGTATGTTGGGTATACAAAAGCTCTTAGCCTGTTAGCACACTCAAGCTCATTCCCTGCAACTTCAGACTCATATCCCACCACCTGCCCAACATCTTCACTTAGACTTCAAATATAACCTGTTAGAAATGAACTCATCATTTTCCCTTAAATTCTATTCCCCTGTTAACTTCATGTTCAACTATGATAGAATATGACCCAGGTATTTTCTAGGCAAACCTCTCAATCTATGAGATCCCCCTATCTGACTTCATCTAGGCCCATGGCCTTAGATATGCTGAAGACTTCCAAATTTGTATCTCCAGCTCTGATCTCTCCTTGGGACTCCACGTTTGTAAATCTAGCTTTAGACATCTTAAATTTAACAGGATTCCTTCCTTCCAATCTTCTCCATCTGAATAAATGGTGTCATTATCCATTAGCCCGGTTGCTCAAACCAAAAATCTGGGTATTCTTTGATTCTTTTCTCCTTCCTGCTCCATATCTAATTCGGAAGCAAACCCTGACCTTTATGCCACCAAAACATATCTGAGATGCACCTCCTTCTCTATATCTGCTACTATCATCCCATCAGTTTGTGACACTATTTTCTCACCTGCCCTACTGCAGGAAGTTCAAGCCCATTCCCCAATTCTTACCCATATAATCCAGTCTCCACACGGATGCCCAAGTAGTCCTTTTTTTTTTTTTTTATTTTTAATTTTTTTTTTATTTGTTTATTTACAGCATAACAGTGTTCATTGTTTTGGCATCACACCCAGTGCTCCATGCAGTACGTGCCCTCCTCATTACCCACCACCTGGTCCCTCAACCTCCCAACCCCCCCACCCCCCCGCCGCCCCTTCATAACCCTCTAGTTGTTTTTCAGAGTCCATAGTAGTCCTTTTAAATGTAAATCAAATTGTCTTCTTTCTCTATTTAACACACTTCCATTACTTCCCATTCTTCTGGGAACCTGAAATAGTCTAGGTGAGATGGACAACAACTCACCCCATCTCTGACTTTATTTCTTCCCACTCTTCTTATCGACTCCACCACAGCCAAATGGACTTTTGAAGTTCTTCAAATATGCAGAGCTTGTTGCTGCCTTAGGACATTTGCCCTAGCTGGAATACTCTATATGGAATGCTCCCCAATCTGAGCTTCATATCCCTGAATTATTGTCATCATATCTCAGTTAGATGCCAAATCTTCAGAGAGGCCTTCCCTTGGCAACTGACTAAAAGTAGCCACATGGGTGAAGGTTGTTCAAAGGTACAAACTTCCAGTTCTAAAAGAAGCAAGTCTTGGGAATGTAATGTACAGCATGGTAATTACAGTTAATAATACTGTATCATATATTTGAAATTTGCCAAGAGTAGCTCTTAAAAGTTCTCATCACAAAAAAAATTTGTAACTATGTGAGGTGGTGTTAATTAAACTTATTGTGGTGATCATTTAGTAATATATACAAATATTAATCATAATGTTATATAACCAAAACTAATATGTCATATATTGTCAATACATTATATATTATATATGACAATATAATTGTCACATAATGTCAATTAGACCTCAGTTTTAAAAAGCACATGAAAGTGCTTTGAAAATGTACTTGTATTTTTAATATAAGATGGCATTATTGTTATTCATAAGGAAAACTGTTTAATCACAGCTACCATTTCTGTAATTTGAGTACTCAAACACATTTTCTAATCTAAAATGATGAAATCTAATCCACTATATTCTGTGGGGCTTTCTAGGCACTTGAGAGAGAAGCCAAAAAATTCAATCAATAAAAGTAACTGTTTTGTTGAAAAAATAAAACCTTTTCTTCCACTTAACCAAAATATCTGAAATCTCATATTCCCTGTTTCTGTTCATTGAAGTCCTGAAAGCTGCATGCCAAAATAAAAATTATATGAAGAAGACAAAAAGTAGCCACCGGGTACTCTAACATTATATTAATATTTCACATAGCACTCATCTCCTAGTTTTCTTATTTAGGGTATCTTCCTAGTGTTGTTTAATTTGGCTAGAACAGCTTAATGAAAATAGGGACCATATCCACCTTGTTTATTATTTTGTTCCAGATCCTAAATGACAAGGTGGCACAGAGATGGTGAGCAAAAATATGTGAATTTATTGAACCAATCAATGAATTTGTTACCAGTTTTCTACCTCAGGAGAGTAAGAATCTCTCACTTTGGGAATTCCAAACTTCTATTTCATTTTTGTACAATGATTTTGAAAACTTGTATTGAATCTTTAAAAGCAAATCTAATATTCCTGGTACTGGTCAGTCCTCCTCATCATCTCTTTTCTTGCTTCATATTATTCATGCAATGTATTCTAATTGTATTCCTTATAATCACTTCTAAGAAATAATGTTATTATAAGACCACAACTATAAGACTGTATTTGGAAAAAATATTAGAATTAACTGTTTTCTCTAATTATTATAGTGTTGTTATAATTAACATTAGCACATCTTTAAGAGATCATTTATTCTAATTAGTTTACCTTTTACTATATAATCATAGAAGATGGGCCACCCATCCCACCCTCCTGATGTGATCTCTTGATGAAAATACAGAATTAATATAAAGTAGTGAAACAAGAATGCTTTAGGGAAAATAAGTAGAAAGAGACTCTTTGTCAGGCGTCAGCTCAGCAATGAGTCTTTTTCTCCATCTCCCTCTGTCCCTTTCCCCTACTCATTCTCAATTCTCTCTCAAAGAAATAAATAAAATCTTAAAAAAAAAAAAACAAATAAAAAAGTGAATAAAAAAGTGATAGTTCTAGGCTAAAATAGTGAAGAAAATGTGTAAAAAATGGCTTTTCCTTAGTACTAGGAAAATGTTCTTTTATTTTTGAGCTTGCTCATTGTATAGAGTGACAGACACACTGAGAAATATCTGGTAAGAATCAGAAAAATGCATGAAAATTCTATATGATAGTGTAATAATGCAAGCTTTGTTTTAAGATCTACGATGTCATCAAGACCCTGTCCCGCAATTGTCCCTTAAATGCTTACCAGTGATATTTATAACACCAAGCAAAGTTCTCTTTTCCAGTAAGATGCAATCGTGAAGTGATTAATTCACTTATATATTCTCAAATTCATATTTAAGATTGCCAAGATTAATTATTAGAATCTTCTGAATTTTATAATAGGATAGGGATTAACTGATAACAGAATCGAACTGTAGAACATTGGACAGAACCTTTGGAGAAGAGATTAAATTTAGATATTAAGCTCTTTAAGAACTGAAAATCTAGAAATACAATACACAGTAATGAAATCTCATTCCAAAATGGTATGTATAAAAATGCTTGCATCTTAGAAGAATTAATGTATTTCCTTAATAGTGTTTTAAACTAGAGAAATTCAGTTTGATACCAGTTTTATGGCAGTTGTGTCTGTATCTAACGATTGAATACTAAGCTCAGTTTGTGGGAAGAATAATTATATATAATTATAATTAAATAGTTATGAATAATTATAATGCTCCTATTTTAGGGGGGAAAAAACTTGTTAGAGAGGATCTAATATAAATTTTAGGCATAGTAAATTCTGTTAACTGCTGAATCCCCACTGCTTGGCATGGAACTTCATACACAGTTGTTGCCTGATAAATGAGTAAGTTAATTCTAACATAATAATATATAAAATAATTCTTGAAATTTAAATGTATGTCCATTTATTTATGGTCCCTAATTTCCTAATTAAGACTTTCATCTAAGACAATAAATGGCTTACTGCTCAGAAATATAATTAGAACAATAATTATTTATACTTCTCTGTTTTTAAAAATAGAAATGTGAGGTCTAATCACATATGTTCATTCATTTTGTCTTATATCTTTGATGTTTAGGAGAACAATCTAAAATATTAACTAGTTTTATTTCCATCTTCAATCTTTGCATTGTTCCTCAATCATATAATTTACTTACCGTATAAATGTCTTTGATACATTTTGTTTTTTCTAATTAAGTAACCATATCCTCATATAAGTTCTATGCTTTACATTTTGAAATAAAAGAAAGAATTGTCAACTCAACAAACAAAAATTATTATTGATAAAATATAGAGCGATTGTGTTTAAATTAGTAAGTTTAATTGGAATGAACCATTTGAATAAAGAGTTCACTAAACCATCCTGTGGGTCTATAACATAGTATTACACTGCTTATGTATGTAATATAACTGTCACACAAGCCCTATTTCTCCCCTCCTCATCTTCCAGCAACTTTTGTATCCCATCAGTTTGCTGTCTGACACCATGCCTATACAGAGATGTATGGAGTTGAGTATGCGTTTTGCCTGTACTGGGATATGGTATAGGGTGTTTCCATGGTGTTTGTATTACCAGTTCCTTCATAAAATGTTGTGAGAAAATAATTTGAAAACTTATAATAAAATATTCTCTCGTAATATTCTCTCTCTTCTCAAAAGTGTGTGCATGTGTGTTTTTGTGTGTATGAGCAAGAGGGAGAAGAACGAGAGGAGAGGAGGGGAGGGGAGGGAGGGGAAGGGGAGAGGAAAGGAGATTCACAAGTCAGTGAAGAAAGGAAACTTCGTTCCCTAGCATCTTAAAAGTATAGGCTCAATCCTAAAAATGATATCCTCCATTGAGGAACACGTTTTCATGAGGATTTTTAGAAAATTTGGAGGTTGGCAGAAGAGAGTCTCTTTTCTGAGGCTCAATTTCATTATTTGTAGAATAAGAATAATATTTTCTTATAGGATGACTTATGAAAGTTAGTGACATAACATATGAAGTACTTAGCACTGTCCCTGATACTTTGAAAGCTGTCGTGGATAATAGCTTATATAGAAGGGTAGGAGAGTATGATCAAAAAAGCCCAGAAAACCCAAAAAACAGAAAACTGTCTTGAATTTTGTCAATGAGATGTTGCAAAAACTTAAAGAAGAGATGAACATTTAAATGAATTGTGCTGGTGCCACCGGGATCATTATTGTTCAGGAATCTTGATTACTTCTGATTTTCTTAGTCAAGAATGACACAAGCACATGGGGAAAGCAAGAGCAATAACCAAATCAGCAGATAAATACATTGATTTTCAGTGGCCCCGTAAATCCGAAACAGATTGGCTGAAAATGATCTCTTGCTGTGACTAAAAACAACAACTGGTTAAAAATGCTTTATTAGGTAAATCCAGTGCTACAAGTGGGAAAATTACATCCAAATTAATGTGAATTGGACCACTCTTTCCCAGACTTTTTGCTACCGTGTACCAGGTTGAACCATCGGAAAAGGCTAACATTTGATCATTTTTAATCTAAAAAAGCTTAAGTTTCATATAGTTCAACTTGATAGATAAAGCTTCTTTAGTATCCTAGCTTCAAGATATCGTATGGTTAGTAATCACAACTTTTTAAAAGAACCTTATTCTCATAGAGTCCCTGCCTGCCATCTCTTTCTTCTGAAAGATGAATGCTGTAACTGTTGAAAGATAAGTGTGGTACATACCAAGGTGAGCAGATATGTGGAAAGATAGAATAAAAAATTAAGAAAGAAATGATTTCTCTTACATTTTTAGGGATACTACAAGAAAGCTTCACAATACTTTCAGCAAGCTTTCAACACAACAGCAGAGCTAACAAACTTGAGTCAAATGGATGAAACGAAAGTGCATTATGGAATAGCAAAAGCTCATCAGATCATGCAGAGGGTTAACAGTTACATCGAGTCTGAAGATCTCACCAGCCTTGGCTACCTGCTGTCATGGAAGGAGAATAGAGGCAGCATTGTATGTGATCCGACTAATGGTAAGACTTCAGTTTCTGAAAACAGTTGAGTTTTTGTGTCATTCTTAATGGCTCCATTGGTGATTTTGATTTTATTGGTAATTTTAACTTTATTTATGCCATACTACATAAGTATTGGATGTGCCTTCATGCTATATTGTAACTTCGATGATAAGGAAAGCATAAAATGTGGTAATGATTAGTTAAACTTGACAAATCACCAACCTCATGTTCTTTTTTTCAGTTAAATATTCAACAACATGCACTGATCAGAATGTGAAAATGTGTTGTTGTTTTTTTTAAAGTTCAGTGTTGTACCTTGTTGACAAGAACAAGTCACAGATGTTAGTTCACAGATGCTTATCAGTATTAAAGGCAATTAATATTATACTCTTACTTTGCTGATGGTAGTAAATTTTCCTATATTTGATCAATTCAAGTTAGAATGTTAATTTAGAAAAATGTAATGTTAATTTCTCTTAACTCCACTTCTTTTCATATATACTTTTTCTTGTGATAATTAGTCAGAGCAGTCAATTAAAAACGAATAACTAGAAGTGATGTGAATGTCACTTTCATGTGTCAACTTGACTGGGCTCCAGTCCTCAGTTAAGAACTTCAGAATCGGATTTTTAAAATTTTTAACAGTACTGCCTATCACAGACCCTTGGGTTGCATAATTGTTGGCAAATCAAACTTTTTCAAGCAAAATATTTTGGGGATATTTGGGATAGCACAAATGGAATCATAGGCACAATTCTGGCATGTAAAGAACCATCTCCTGCTTGGAACTCTTCACATCCCCCTGTTAAGTCATTTAGAGGAAACAATAAGCTCTTGGTTTTTATTTTCTCCATAGAATAAATAGTAAATAACAGTAAATTATGCACAAAGGAATCTTACTGCTTCTTTTATATTAGTAGAATTAGTAGTATAGTATTAGAATACCACTTACCACTGTCTGTCCTCTAGTTATGAAATAAGTAAAGGTCTCATTCCAAATATATGTACAGGATAAAGTCTTCAAAACAGATGGCTTGTTGAATTTCAATGTGCTTGAGTACCCAACAAATATTTACAGGTAACTATTAACTAACCACTTTTAGATAATATTTTGTTCACTTCAGGATGTTGTGTTATATACTTGAGAGCTTGCTCTGTAGTTTTGAGTTATCTTCCATTTACTACCTCATCTTGTCTGCCCAGGAGAGAAAGCAGAGGAAATATGATCTCTCTATCTCTTAGATTACTTCTTCCGATAAAAGATTTGGTAGAGAATAAGTTGGGCTACTCCTCTTTTTCTGATTTACTTGGATAAGCTCTAACCATCACCCTAATAATCATGAAAAAAAAAACAAAACAAAAAAAACTCAAGGGGGCCTGAGTGGCTCAGTGAGTTAAAGCCTCTGCGTTTGGCTCAGGTCATGATCTCAGGGTCCTGAAATTGAACCCCGCATTGGGCTCTCTGCTCAGCAGGGATCCTGCTTCCTCCTTTCTCTCTCTCTGCCTGCCTCTCCGCCAACTTGTAATCTCTGTCTGTCAAATAAATAAATAAATTAAAAAAAAAAAAAAAGGGGCGCCTGGGTGGCTCAGTGGTTTAAAGCCTCTGCCTTTGGCTCGGGTCGTAGTCTCGGGGTCCTGGGATCGGGCCCCATGTCGGGCTCTCTGCTCGGTGAGGAGCCTGTTTCTCCCTCTCTCTCTGCCTGCCTCTCTGCCTACTTGTGATCTCTCTCTGTCAAATAAATAAATAAAATATTAAAAAAAAAACCTCAAAACTAGAGAGTCTAGTTCTTCTATTTGCTGCAATCCTGTTTGGGGCTTTTTCAAAAATCTCCTTTGTTTTTTCTTCACTCTATAAAGCTATTTCTTTCTTTTCTTTTTTCTTTCTTTTTTTTTTTTTTTTACATTTTATTCTCATTTTTTGGTGAGGGTGTTTTGTGTTTCAAAGGGCTTAGGAGTAAAACAAAACAATGCATTTCAAAACATTATTCAGAAACAAACTGAGGGTTGCTGGAGGGGTGGGGGTAGGGATAGGGTGGCTGGGTGGTGGGCCTTGGGGAGGGTATGTGCTGTGGTGAGTGCTGTGAATTGTGTATGACTGATGAATCGCAGATCTGTACCCCTGACACAAATAATACATTATATGTTAATAAAAAATATTATTCAGAGAGTAAAAACTCAGCTATTCCTATGGTGGAGAAGATTAAATTCTCTGAAATGCTATAAAAGTACACTCCCTTCCTGATTCATTTGACCAAGATTAGAAATCTATGCGTGGATGAACTATGTTATTATAAAAATGAAGACTACTCCTCCAGATTCAAATGTAAATGAGAAGTTAAGTCTTCTACTACTGGCATTTTTTTAGTGGTAGTTGTTCTATTTGGAAATAAAACCTGCAGGACATTATCAAACATACTCGTTTGTATGTTTACATGGACATATTTTAGTTCAAAATAGACTAAAATGTGCTTTTTAAATGCTTCAGAAGTGTTTCTTAAACTACAACACTTACTATTCTATTTTTTCTCTGCTCAAAACCTTCATTGGATCCCTACTGCCTACAAATTATGTACAAGTTTCATAATTTTTTTGACCACCTCCCTTTCCCTGGCTACCCTCTCATGCCCCAGACACACATAACGTACATTAATACCACCTTACTTTCGACTCCAGCCCCGTCCAGGGAAATGTTTTTCTTGGTCCTTCTGAGATGTTGAAATCCTCCCTAATACGCATCTTACTTGACTGTTGTCTCTTCTCTCTGTTCTCACATTGAATGTCATTCATTTCTCTCCAAGCACTTTTCACTTGTCCTATTCTACATTCTGTCATGACCATTTCTGTAATTGCCTTATCTGCCCAGTGAGAGTTTGAGTGTCTTGAAAACAGATTCTGAACTTTGGTGTTTCCTCCAAAGGAAGGCACAATGCCTAACATCTGCTAGGTACCAAGTAAATATTTCCCAAATTAAATAGAATTCAAAATGAGTACGTATGTCCTAGCCGCGAACAAGCTTGCGCTAACCACTTTTTAAAACAGGATTCATAGTTCCATATCTCCTTGGAAACACAACAACTACAAAACCACTGTGATCCAATACCGTGTTTTGATTACCATGTGGTTATCACATGAATTCAGGACAAGTGTGATGTTGACAAAATGAAGAAATGCGGAAATATTATTTGGAAATCTGAGCAGCTTTTAGGTTTTCAAATTTTGCCTTTCTTCTCTGAAGAGACATCTTTAATCTTGCCATTGAGGGGTCCCATGTATTCAGAAAAAAGCAGATCAAAGATTTGAAAGATACATTATAAAAGCTGTGCAGTTATCTCCACCTCTGAGACTTACATCCTCCAAACAAATCATTAGCTCACAGAGCAGGCAATATTCTTTTAAGCAGAGGAACATGACCCCCTAAGGGAATAGAGCAGTGAGAGCACTCAGGTCTCTAGATAAAATGGAACAGTGATTCACCAGCAATCATCTCTCCTCTTTGTACCTTTCAGAGGGAACACAGCAAATATAGGAACCTTCATACCATTCTAATACTCTCAGATACGGTTGGAATGATTTCACATTCCTCCTTTTCTTTCCAATAGTAAAATAAGAGTAGATTCTCCTCCCAAATTTAGGAATGTAGTTGGAATTCAAATTTATTGCAGTTCAATAAAATTATTCAAGCCTGAAGCAACAGAAATTGGTTGGCTCTGGAAGGATTAAGGGCCTATGAATTTCTGCTGATTTCTCCAGAACACAGTTTTTCCTACTAGAACTATTATGCTTCCAATCATGAATTTATTTTTTTTTAATGGATAGCTAATTCATCTTGCCTTGTGGAGATTATAGACCCAGATGTGGAACAGTGACAGAGAAAGAAAAGCTTTTCTTGTGCAACATAAGAGAACTGTTAACTTAGAAATGTAATTACAGCCATTTCATTGCCAACGTGGTTAACCACTTCATTGATAATATCAGTAACGTGGTTTTAATGCACATTCTTATTTTAGCCAAATGTAAATTATATCAGAGAAATAGGATGCAAATTCTGAGTATGGAATTAAATGAATACACTGGCTAGTCAGTAAAGACACTTTTCTACAAAATGACATGCAAAGGTTTCCTTGAGTACCAAAAATACCACTCTCATTTTATGAATCATTTAATATTCTTAAAAGAAAACAATCAAGACCATGAATTTGTCTCTCAGCCCTTGGTTTATGTGGGTTTAACGTCGAGTCCTTGGTTCGATGTTGAGTCACGTTTTCCCACCCTGTTCTTTGCTTGTATTTTTTATTCATGAACTCAGCCCTTTTAATGAATGTGGAAAAGCCACATTCACGAGTGAGCCTCATGTTCTATTATACTTTGTTCAGCTACTTCAGTTAAATAACCCTAACAATGAGGAGAAAGTTCTGGAATTAGCCAAAAAGTCTGCAAGCGGGTTTTATAGCATCTTATTGTCACAGAGCAAAACTCTGTCTCTTTTTAATTTGTTCAAAAGCATGACACATAAACAGAAGATTCTGGTGAAAAATCTGACTGAATCAAAGCTCACCCTACTGGTATTTTGGATAATTGAGGGAGAGTGTTATGTAAGAGTCCGATGACCTAGGTTCTGATGCCATATTGAGCCCTAATTAGCTTTGTGACTTTGGGCAAAGATTTCAATTCAATCTCTTTATCTAAAGTTCAAAACGATCATTAATAAGATTCTCTGGGACTGATAACAGTTCCTCAGTAGGAGCATCTTCTAAATAAATATGGTATTTTGTAGTTCAATCTAGATTTTCATGAGCATTTTATTTGTTGTTTTTCCCCCATAAATGCTTGTTTCTGTGGGTTTCCACAAAAGGGAATTTTATTACGGCTATTATTATTATTACTATTTTAATATATCAAATGGCTATAAAAATAACAGGTACAAATATTTGATCTTTCTGCTAGAACTTATAATAAAGGAGTTTCTAGCTATCTGCTGTCATATGCAGTTTGACCTGTCCCTGGTTGGCATTGTTGAAGTTGCTAACCCTAGTGCACTGTTCCATCTGCAGACTTTCAACCCATCCTCCTGTGTTCAACCCTGTGTCTTACCTATTTCCTCAATGCCTACCCTTTCCCCACTGTTCCTGGGGCTCATTACTACCCCTTCTTCAAACATTTCTGTTTATGTCTGTCTCTGCCTTCCTCAATCTGGTACCACTCCTGTAGCCCCTTTCTGTCTTCTGAACATGAGCTAAAATCTTCTTGAACTTTTTTGAGTTTTATGGAATCATGAAATTATTGAGCTGTGTGGTACTAAAAATGTGGTCCACATTTTTTTTCAAATGTCCTCAGGTCCAGAGACATGCAGTTATATAAAAATCTGAAAGACAAAATGGACTTATAATCTAGTTTTCTAGAATTCTAGTTCAAGAATTATTTCCTTGAGTTGCATTTTTTTACAATAAGACTTTATATTTAGCAGAAGTCATATTAAACATTTAAAAAGATTAGAATTTTTTTTTTTAGATGTAAGAAGGGTTTTATTGAAAAATTTAGGTCACTTCTAGGATCTTAGATACAGAGAGCTCTTTTATAGAATTAATGGATATTTTATTATTTTTTTAGATTAATGTATATTTTAATGTATAGATTTTTGGGGGTTTTTTTTGGTTTTTTTTCCTATATTTTATTTTTTTTTGTTTATTTACAGCATAACAGTGTTCATTGTTTTGGCATCACACCCAGTGCTCCATGCAGTACGTGCCCTCCCTATTACCCACCACCTGGTTCCTCAACCTCCCACCCCCCCTCTGCCCCTTCAAAACCCTCTGGTTGTTTTTCAGAGTCCATAGTCTCTCATGGTTCATCTCCCCTTCCAGTTTCCCTCAACTCCCTCTCCTCTCCATCTCCCCATGTCCTCCGTGTTCTTTGTGATGCTCCACAAATAAGTGAGACCATATGATACTTGACTCTCTCTGCTTGACTTATTTCGCTCAGTAGAATTTAATTAAAATCTGGATTAAAATATTATGGTGCAAAGAAATAAGTGGGACTCTGTTTCTGGCCAAGATGAAGTAACAAGGAAAAGATTTACCCTCCTGTGTTAAACAACTAAAACAAACAAACAAACAAGACATATAAAACAAATCTTTGCAGAGATTGGACAACAAACAGCGCAGATCAGTGATCCTTGAGGAAGATTATGAACACTGTTAGGAAGAAATCAATCTGATTAAGCTGATTCACACCATTATTATTAATGACTGAAAGTGCTTGAAACTATTCAGAGCAATTGGGATTTTTTAAACATTGAAAGATTCCCTATTGCCAGAATTTAGGGCATCTGTAATACAGTGTATAACTGTGTGGGGCAAAATAATTGTGAACAATGAGGCCAACCAGTCTTCATGGACCATGTCTTCTAAAGTTTGGGAACTTGCCCTAAATTCGACTTCTCTAAGCTATTCCTGAATTAAGAACTTTCCTTTCTTCAATATAAATCTCTACATTTTTTAAAAAGCTTATTAGAATTTTTAGATGACAGATCACTATCCCCTTAAAGAATCCAGTGAAAGCTAAGGTCTCCCTCCTCTCTTCTGAAAAACCTACAATTGCTGCATATAATTTTCAGAGGGTTCAGCAACTGTTGCTCAAGGGGGTAGAAATTACAAGGGCTTACCAATATCTGGTTCTTTACTCTTCTGGGGACAGGGAAGACTGCATTTTTTATCTCCTGGCAGGTAGGCAGGGCTCTGTGACTAGTCCTGGTCAATGGTCAAAAGTTACTTCTGGGGGCGCCTGCGTGGCTCAGTGGTTTAAGTCTCTGCCTTCGGCTCAGGTCATGATCTCAGGGTCCTGGGATGGAGCCCCGCATCAGGCTCTCTGCTCAGTGGGGAACCTGCTTCCCCCTCTCTCTCTGCCTGCCTCTCTGCCTACTTGTGACCTCTCTCTCTGTCAAATAAATAAATATTAAAAAAAAAAAAGTTACTTCTGAGTGTAAGCATAGGAGAGCCTGCCTGAGAATCTCCAGCGGATTCTCTCCCTGCTGCAGTGATCATAGCGGAAGCATTATTAAAAATTACAGGGCAGGGGTGCCTGGGTGGCTCAGTGGGTTAAAACCTCTGTCTTCGGCTCAGGTCATGATCCCAGAATCCTGGGATCGAGCCCCACATCAGGCTTTCTGCTCCACGGGAAGCCTGCTTCCTCCTCTCTCTCTCTGCCTGCCTCTCTGCCTACTCGTGATCTCTGTCTGTCAAATAAATAAATAAAATCTTTAAAAAAAAAAATTACAGGACAAGGAGACTAATGCAGTCAGTCTCTACATGTGGAACATTTGTCCTGGAATGCCGTTCAGACCTGCAGCAGACTTAGTGCAAGCACAGAATAATAATCTTTTATTGTGGTGAACCACGGAGATTTGCAGAGTAGTTTGTTAGTACAGTTTCATTCAGCCTGCCCTAACTCTGCAAGCTTCAGGATTCTCTGTGACCGCCCCTGGATAGCCACAATGGGAGTTCCGGGGGGAGAACTGGGATAGCCATTTTTCTGTAGGACAGTTTATAAATTGTGTGTTTATAGGTTGTGAGTCTGCTTGCGACTTTTTTCTAAGGCAGAGATCCTTAAAATCCTTTGTGTTTTACTTCTATTTCTAGTCACAGAAAACAAGTTTGATAAGACAAATGGGAGTGACACATTAAAGTATATTAAAATATATTCTTTATAGATTCCATGCTGTTGTCAAAAACCTTGAGATGCATTTTTTTCTGCCAATCTCATTTAAATCATGCTACCATGTATATCAAGTATACATCTAATAAACTTTAAGAAAGAGCTTAGAGAATCCAGTGGCTTCTGCAACTGGTAATAAAATAATTCCAAAGATGAAACATGCTGAAGAAGACAAAATCAATACTTAAGCCAAAATCCTTACATTAAAAAGACTGCAGAGTTTGAGCCCGATTTTCAAATTTCTTCCTTCACTTACAGTTCCCCCATCTTCATATATTTTCTACAACACAGGTGACATATTTGCTTCCTTAGGAATCAAAAAAATTTTTTTCAGAAAACTAATGCCTACTTCATTGGGAAATAATAATGTAGCTCTAGATCCCTTGGGTTGAAAGATCTTTTTTTCCCTCTTTCCTTTTTTCCCCTCTGAGAGCCTCCTTCTCTATCTACTGCCTTGGTTCAATAAAAGAGAATTCTTGATTGCTCAAACAAAAACTATACTTCTTTTAGATTCTGCTCACAGTTCTTGGTAGCTGGTGGTGTTACCAGTTTTAACTTCCCAAGGCACACTGAACTCACCACTTCCAAGAACAATGTAACTGAGTTTTTCTAATCTGGTTTTGTTTCGATTCTGTCTCTAATTGCTAGTTTGAAAAGCCTATGAAAAGTTTTTTTGGTTGGTTAAACCATAGCAAAACCAGAATAAATCCCTGATCTGTACCAGTACAAGGCTAGGGTTCGGAGTTCTGAGAGAATCCCATTGTCACCCGTTTATATTCCTCTCATTCTCAGTGAGGGCTCTCACCCCTGCTTCCAGTTACGTCTTTTTACTTGTAATCTTGGATTCCAAATACTGCGTCAATTTAGGTAAACATTCCCCTACCATTGCTAGAATTGGGGGACAAAAATTCTTCTCAGATATGTATTCAAACCTTCTTCAGTAAAGCTCTATTGGGATAATTCAGGTAATTCTTAATCCATATGATTTCTTCTGAAAAAAGTGATGTTAATATTTCAAACATGAACCTATTGAAAGAACAAATTTTGTTAGCTTCTAATTTTTTCCTAAATTTCCCTGATTTGGGGTACTGTGTGGAATTATTATGAATTTTGATTTTTTTAACCACTCAATCAAAAATTATATCCATGGTCCCAGGACTCATTCTTTAAATTCTTTTCCTCCACCATCCCTGTATTTTTAAATCCCAGGCAAAGGTAAATTTTTTTATATAGTCTAGGTTTTTTAGTGTAATTAATATAAAATAAATACTTTTCATGACAAATTTTCTTTTAGAAACTAGAAATTATTTACAATGCCTTTTTTTAATGACTGACTTGACTAACAGTGCATGGATGTATATTTCACTTCTATGGGTGATGTCTGCCTCCTGGGGATGGGAACAATGTGCTCCATGTGGAAAATGTTGAGCAAAAATCTAATCAGAAGAAATGCTGGCATATTTTTTAATTTTAATGTCAGTCCATCCTGACCAGTGTCTTGACCTTCCTTAACTGAATCCTTGAAATACTGCAAACTTACCTGAACACACTTCCTTTCTAAATCCTCTGACCTGTCACAATGAAATAAATATTAAAAGCACTGACCAATATTCACCATCTCCAAGTCCTTTATCACTAGAGTATACTCGGATATTTTCTTCCTTTCATTTTACTCTAACCTGCAATCAAAAAAACCTGAGCAAATAGATGTTCTCTCATTGTGCCCTTAAGGTAATCAAAGTTGGACTTTGTCAAACCAATAGGGAAAACTTCAGTTAGCTCATTTAAGTGTGATGCCTCTAAGGGGGCATTTATTGACTTCTAACATGGAATCAGGTACCCAAAATGAGGAAAAGACTGGTTAATATTTGCCTTTAGTGAAATAAGTCTAATTTCTCGTATTAAGACTGTGTTTCCTTGTATCAGCAGTTAATTAAGTGTAATTTGCACTTTTATCAAAAGAAATTTAGTTCAACACTTTCAGGGGTCTTCTGGTATTGTTTATTAGATGAGCTCCTGAGAAGGGATACACAGTTTTCCACAAATCTCCACATTTTCAACCCAGATATTAAAATAACAATGAGGGGAAAAAGCAATGGAGAAGTATGAAATAAAATGAAGCTTTAAACTCACTAGTCAGGAAGAAGATGACCATCGTAAATTTGGGGGGGGTAATAATTTTTACTGTTCAGATTTATTTGGCTGAGTTTTTACCTTCACCCACTAACAGATCTATGATAAGAGGGAAATCAGCGATATGAAAGGAAGCTATTATATCCAACCTTCAGCTATTAATTCAAGTTAAAAAAAAGTAATAAAAAATTCATTGTGTCAAATACAACATAAGCAAAAGAAACATTTTTTTCTTAGAACTTTTAACAGCGGGGCGCCTGGGTGGCTCAGTGGTTTAGGCTGCAGCCTTCGGCTCAGGTCATGATCTCAGAGTCCTGGGATCGAGTGCCACATCGGGCTCTCTGCTTGACAGGGAGCCTGCTTCCCTCTCACTCTCTCTGCCTGCCTCTCTGCCTACTTGTGATCTCTCTCTGTCAGGTGGATAAATAAAATCTTTAAAAAAAAAAAAAACTCTTAACAGGGACAGGTGAACAGACTTATGATTTGATTATAGGAATTCTTTCTAAAAATATGAATGTCCATATAACTATATTAACTAAATCTCATCTGAATGGATTCACTGGTTTATTCACTTTCATCCAGGGTATTACATTGTAATCTTATTTGGAGATTTATATGATGAAATGTGAACATAGTATATTCCTTAGTAATTTGATTGGCAGGAAATAGAGAACAAAACACATGCATAGCTTTTTAATAATTTATAATTACTTACATGAATCTACTAAGTTTAGGCACACAATTATATGACTAATTATGTTGAAAATCCAAGTGGATGCTTAAATAGATGACCATGCCCTGAGGCCTTTCCAGTTGTTTCTGCTGTCTCATTTAACCATGCAAATGTTATTAAGCATTCCTGGCTAAAAATTTTCAAGCATGTGCAAGTGTAATTGCATAGATAATTTTGCATAATACTGTCACTTTCTATATCTAACATAGGAATTTTCCTTTTTTAAAAAAAATAGGTCAGCTTTGTACTGGGTAGCTTTCTCTGTAGATGCCAAGAAAAATATAATTTTAAAAGACAGGTGGACCACAACTTACCTATTGCTCTTTCTTCAGAATCTCTTTTTTACTGTCTTTAGCACATTGATTTGAAGTGAAACAGAAAGATCAAGAGTAATATTAAAATTAGAACAAATTTTAAATACCTATACATGCAATAGTCTATATTCACAAATAGATCTAACTGAAGTGTAATTCAGTAACTAACGTTAATATTTATACAGACTCGATAACAAGGATACAAAAGGGATACTATTCTGTGATTACAAATGTATTTGGCAAGTCTTTCAGGTTTGCATGTTCTAAAGCCAATGTCCAGGAAAAAAAAATTAGCTAGCACATGCACGTTGACAAGTTAATTTCTTGTCATGAGAACCATTAAAAAAGCTTTACAATATAGAGTCCTGCCTGATGCCACGCCTTGCCAGGCTGGACTCTGTGCAGCCCAGCTTAACAAGCCACAGCTCCTGAAGCCAAGTTTGGTGTGTTTGCAACTGATTGGCAGAGCTTAGCTCACATGACCCTGCCCAGCTTCGAGGGAAGCTGGGAAAGTGAGTACAAGCTGGCTTCTCAGTGCCCAGACTGAGAGCAGGTTTCCTCTGAAATTTATAAAATGGAGAATTTCTTAAGCATGGAAAGGGAGATTTAGATGCTGGGCGTCAATCACTACAAGTAGTGCTAAAAGCTATGAAGAAAAAATAAAGCAGGTAAGAGGACAGTGATTGGGCCTGGGGCATGGCGGGGGGCGGGGGGGTGTTGCTGTTTTTTAAACAGAAGATTCAGAAAAGCCCCTCAAAAGAGGTGTGGTTTGCAGAGAAACCTGATGGAAATAACAAAGCAAGCCCTGTGACTATCTGGGAGGGCCTGGAGAAGACAGCCAGGTGACCAGAAGACCAGCATGGTGGGAGCAAATTGAATGAGGAGGAGAGTAGGAAGCCTTGAGTCTCGAGCAGCAGTCAGTTAATTCAGGCCTTTCAGGCTATGGTGACGACTTTGGATTTTATTCCAGCTGTGATAGAACATTCTCACTGCGTTCTGAGACTAGGACTCTGAGTTTTCAAAAGGATCACTTTGGCTGCCCTGCGAAGACTACGTCGTAAAGCAGTGGCCTTTCTGAGGAAAACCTGCAGTAAGAAATACATTTTGTCTTGTGAGAACAGAATATGTATTTGAATCTAGAGTTTCACAAAAAAACAATACTATGACATGTGAAGCTCCTAGGTATTTCTCTTTTGTAGTTTTAACGATTTTTAAATTTCATATTTTAATGATTTTTAAAGTAATTATAAGTAGAAGAGTCTTATGAGGAAGAATGACATTGAAATAAAAATTGTTCTATTTGTTGCACTTTCTATTATGAAGCAAGTATTTTAAAATACCCTATGGAAAATTAAACTTCATAAGAAGCCTTAGGCAGTTTCTCAAGGGTGTGACTCAAGGACCACTTGCCCTGAATGGTGGTGGGAGGAGTTGTCATAAATGCACCTCCCAGATCTTCTTACCACAGACTAACGGATCACCAGCCCAGGGCCTTGAGGATCTGCCTTGGACAAGCTCACCAGGTGATCCTTACGTGTGAGCACTGCTCTAAAGTTTTTTTTCAGTTTTTAAGGTTATAATAATGCCAGGTCATCTTTTCCGCATGAATATGGGCTATTTCATGCATATATGTAAGCCCATTGACTAGGTGGGTCTTCATATAACATTTCTCAGCAATATTATAAATTCACATATGAACTCTGGAAAGCACTTTAAATCAGTATCTCTATTCTTTTCGCAGTCTTTAGGTATTTATTCTGAAATCAGGTGAAAAGTCCTGGAACTCTTCCTCTGTAATCCCAATTGTTACTTGTTACTTCACAATATTTATCAGAAATAATCATCTTTTTCTCTGCTCAGTTACCATTCCTTTCTCCTTCTAAATGTTTTGAAAATTTCATTGCCCCGAGAAGCCTCAGTACCCGTGTTGAAATGTGGTTAAATAGCACATATTCACAGCCCTACCATTCTCAGTGGCATGTAACAGCATTTTTCACTAGGTTTGCACATCATTGATTTTCACTAAATGTCATCCACCGCTACGGCATGGGTGGACTTTCTCACCATGTCCTTCTGTTTTGATGCATTCTGGATACAACAGGTTAGATGACACCTATTAAAAAAGGTTTTCAAAGTATCATTAAGGTGCGTAGGAAATTTTCCTCTACTCAGTTCTAAAGTGAAGTAGGAAACCGGCTAAGCAGCTGTTTTATGGATCACTCGCATACAAAATCAGACTTCAGTCTGGCACATTTGCTGTTTGTAAAGAATCGGGCTTAAGACCTGTTCTTATAAAGTCACTTTGTAAAATGTTTTCCATTTCTACATTCACTTTTGCTGTGGACGCAAACAATGCTCCCCATATCAGTGGTATACTGTAGCAAAGCCTGTCACCCCGACGTTCTCCTCCTCCCTCAGCAAAGTGAAATACCCTGACTTCTATGTCTGTACGTCAAAGGCATCGTTTCCCATTGACTCAGCTTCAAAAAACAAAAAAGGGACAGAATTCTTCCGTGTTCATGGGGAAACATGGGGTTAAAGTGGACTGTATTTCAGGAAGTGTTCCGTTGACTTGCTATTTGGTGAGAGACTGCAGTCCTGCTTAATGACTTGTAGGTACGGAATCCTCAGGTCTCTCAGGTGGTTTCAGTCGATCAGTTTCAACAGAATGATGAAAAGCTTGAGATAAAATAAACTGACAGTTGCTACTCATCGTAGGCAGCAAGCTGTACCCAGGCAGCTGAGACCCTGGGAGCCCTCTTTCTTAAACAAAGGCTTTCACTGCAGTGAGCAATGAACTCCAAATAAAAAAAAAAAAAAAATGGGGGCAGATTGGCAGCTGGTGACCGACAGGAGGAGGGAAAGGAGGGAAACTGGGAAACACAGCAATTGTTGGCTAATTAGAAGCCATTCCCACCTACTTAATACCAACCCATTAAGCAGAAAACACTTTTCATCTCTCTCTCCTGCTACACATGACATTATACTCCAATCAATACCCTCCCACTGGCTGCCTCAGTACCCACAGATGAATATACTGCAAGTTTAAGAATGCAGTAATTGATTTGGGACAGTGAAACTGCAGCTTTCACAGTATATTTTCTGAAGATACTAATGCAGTGTTTGTGATGCTTAGGTAAAATAATTATAACTGTAAACTGACAGCTGTCAAAAATTCAAAAACATAAGAGAAAACCTAAGCATGGTAGATGTATTTGAATCTTAATAGCAAATAATCATGTAAATCAATTTCTCCCCTTTTGGGAGAACAGCTCAAATATTTGGCTTAATAAATTCACTATCCCTACCACCATTTCAGCCCTCTACACACACACACACACACACACACACTCATACTCACACAATTTATAAGATGACATTTCAGAAGTATAATAAGCATACATACAATAATGTTGCATTATGTTTGAGCATGATTTAATAGAATTCTTTCATTGGTCCCACATTTAAGCTTATGGGAATTTATCCCAACAACTCAAACTACTGGAAATTTATCTTAATGTGGTAAGATAATTCTCATGTACCATTACCTTCATATTATTTTTGAACAATTTTGTCTTTATACGGAAGTTCAATGGCTCTCAGAAACAGATTCTGTCTTAAATAATATTTTAATAAAAACCACATATATAATATGTTATTTTTCCTTATTTTAGTTATGTGACTTTTATAAGTTGTGGGTTTTTTTTTTCCTCAAGCTAAAGATCAGCTCCTAAATTTTATACAGATTTTCTCACTGGTATTCAGTCACTTCTTTCTTTCTAAAGATTTTATTTGTTTATTTGATAGACAGAGATCACAAGTAGGCAGGGAGGCAGGCAGAGAGAGAGAGGGAGGGAAGCAGGCTCTCCGCTGCGCAGAGGCTAAGCCCTATGCCGGGCTCGATCCCAGGATTCTGGGATCATGACCTGAGCCAAAGACAGAGGCTTTAACCCACTTAACCACCCAGGTGCCCCCAGTCACTTCTTTCAATTCCTATACACTGTTTCTGGGACATTGATCACAATGTTACCCAAATAGTTACAGATGTTGTAGCTGTAGGCTGAAGAAAGGAAAACAGATTATTCCCCTTTGCTATGTCAAAATAGAGAAAGAAATAGGATTTCAGAAACTGAGGTTTAAATTCTTGGTACCGAAGGTGGTGATGTGAGACTGCTTTGGGATTTCTGAATATGACCTTCAGTGGAGAGAATTCAGTAGAAATTTTGCTGGTCCAGCAAAAACAGAGCATGGTGCTGTGATTTTCTATGTGCATAAAACAAATGAGGTGAGATCCAAATTATCTTCCTATTAAGTAGAATGGATTAAGCTTTACAAGTTGATCAAATGTGTTGTTTTAAAGCACATATTTCAAACACAACTTTGATTATTACCAAAATATTATCTAGTACTGTCAGACTTTTATAGCAGAACAGACACCGACCACCCCTTCATTATACCTTACACATACCCATAAGGTGAGAGGAGACTTCTAAAGACAGCACATGGGAGGAAGAGGAAGAAGGAGAGGAGGGAGAGACTTCTTGCTTTAAAATTCTGACCTGATTCCAAAACACAGTCCCACTCATCAGTTTTATTTCTCATAAGAATTGGAGCTAATGATATCAAGCTTTATAAGTAACTTTTAGGAAAATTCTTTCAGTCTCTCCAGCCAACCAAATTTATTATTTCAGTTTGGAATATGTGTGTATTGTCATATCTATCATTAGTAAAATGGAAATAATATCAAGTGTTAACATCATTTTAAGATCTTTAAGACATATTAACAGAAATGTTCATAGAAATTAGCAAGTCTTTTATTAAACTTTAGTTTTGATTTTGTTTTTTATAAATTTTATTTATTTATTTGACAGACAGAGATCACAAGTAGGCACAGAGGCAGGCAGAGAGAAAGGGGGAAGCAGGCTCCCCGCCAAGCAGAGAGCCTGATGCAGCACTTGATCCTAGGACCCTGGGATCATGACCTCAGCTGAAGGCAGAGGCTTTAACCCAGACCACCCGGGTGCCCCATAGTTTTGATTTTGAAATCAGACAGTTTAAGAAACATGTTAAAGCATTGAGGGTGATTTATCAAATTATAATGAAGAAGAATTAGTTGGAAAATGTGACACCTGAGTGAAGGTTAAGACTTGTTTGGGCAGTGGGGAAAGGTTCTCTAATGACTTAGTAACTATCTTCAAGGAGGTGGCATTAAGGAAAGGATACTTTAGTGACTGGCCACCATCTTCTCAGAGGATGGAAAAGAAGAAAATGGATTTACTGTTTGAGAGTAAAAGAAATACCTCACTTAACTGTTAGTTAAACTTTGGTGACATCAAGAAACCAAACATTTACTTTGCTGCTATCGCTTGAGGCAATTGCAACCTACTTTAGAGAAGAGTATTTTACCCCTCAATAAGTGTATTAAAAACAAAGCAGCATGTTATAAACAGACACAGCGAAAATACCAATAAACAATAGCTGAAAATAAAAAGAAGATTCACACACACACACACACACACACACACACACACGCATTCATATAAGCACTCAGCAGTCTGGGCCATTTTATGTGGGAACAAGAGATCTTACAAACTCAATGGCCCTTAACTATATCATTTACTTTTTATATTCGTGACCCTCAGCCACCAAGAAAAGATTAAATTACATTTATTTTTAGTCTGTTTAGAAATGTAGAGAAGGGGCACCTGGCTGGCTCAGTGGGTTAAGCCTCTGCCTTCAGCTCAGGTCACGATCCCAGGGTCCTGGGATGGAGCCCCGCATTGGGCTCTCTGCTCAGCAGGGAGTCTGCTCCCCCCAACCCCCACCGCCTGCCTCTCTGCCTACTTGTGATCTCTGTCTATCAAATAAATAAATAAAATCTTTTAAAAAATGTAGAGGAATTTTGAGGACATTTTCTTCAGCAGAAACTCTAGTGTTATAAAATACTGCCAAGATCTCTAGTTCAGTCTCCCATTTTACAGAGAAGAAACTTCAATTCACAGGATGTGAATTATCTTACCCCAGGCCAGGCAGAGTACATGGCAGGATGAGAAAGTAAATACGTGTCTGCAATGATCACATCTTACCCTTCTTCCATTTTACTGTACTGCCTGTAACCATGCCACTATTTTTTATTTTGTTTTTAGTTTTGGTACTTTAGTGGAGTAAATTTAAGTTACTTAAAAATAAGTTTATCTTCTACCATCCAAAAAGATTTTGGAAAAATGAGGGGATACTATGTTTGATCATGAATTCAAGCTACTGAGTTAGTTTTTCAGTCGACTTCGCAAGTCTTTAGGTAGCTTAGGAATAGAAATGAGTCTAGCTGGCTTTAAGATTGGGAGGGAGACAAACCATAAATGACTCTTAATCTCACAAAACAAACTGGGGGTTGCTGGGGGGAGGTGGGATTGGGAGAGGGGGAGGGGGTTATGGACATTGGGGAGGGTATGTGCTATTGTGAGTGCTGTGAAGTGTGTAAACCTGGTGATTCACAGACCTGTACCCCTGGGGATAAAAATACATTATATGTTTATAAAAAAAAATAATTGGAAGGGGAGGCGAACCATAAGAGACTATGGACTCTGAAAAACAACCTGAGGGTTTTGAAGGGTCAGGGGTGGGAGTTTGGGGGAACAGGTGGTGGGTAATAGGGAGGGCACGTTTTGCATGGAGCACTGGGTGTTGTGCAAAAACAATGAATACTGTTACGCTGAAAAAATAAATAAATTAAAGATTTATCATCTAAAAAAAAAAGAATACCATTTAAGAGTAAGGTCGTAGGTTAATTGCTCTTATATTTTCATCAACTGTGGATCCTGTCTTTCCCTTTATATCTTGAAAGGATAATTAAGATATTTATAAAATGTGTCCAAAGTGCCTCCTTAGCACAGTAGGCTGTGTGTCAGTCTCATAAAATGTGTCCTGCTGTATCCTAAAACAAATGGTATTATTTAGCACAAACAGAAAAGACAAGTATCGGAGACATTACTATAATGCTAAAAATAAGAAGCTGTCCCTTACCACTTTAGAGGGAAAGCCGTCAGTGCTCTACCTTCATTTGGGATTCAGCTCCTTTCTCAGTTGAGAAACACCAAAAATATCATGAACAGTTGAAACCATTAACTCTACTAATGCACCTTGTAAAAGACTGCCTTTTTTGAGAACAGATAGTGAGATGATATTAAGGCATAGCAGATTATTTTAAATTTACATTTTGCAATAAAACCTCTTCCAATGGTGCCTCAAAAAAAAGTGTTCATGGTTGAGTGCCTACCATCTTCCTTCACCCTCATACCTGCTCAGCTTCCCTCCTCTTCCTCCTACAATCCAAAGGAAAAGGATATTCATTGGCTGGGGGAAAGGCTAAGTCATTTTACACAGAGGCTAAGTCACTCATAAGAGAAGAAAGAAGGTGAATGGGGCTAGAGACTAAGATGCTGAGCCAGAGAGAGGAGACAAAGGGTGCGACGGAGTCAGGGTGGTGTGGAGAGAGTAAAGGAAAAGTGCAGAAAAGGAAATGGGTGACAATGATGTGGTGTGCTGGATTATGAATGAATCTCTGTAAATGATACCTGAAAAATGCAAGAATTGAATTATACTTCAACTGCTTTTATTGTTTGGACTGCTTTTCCCTCCTGGGAAAAAACCAGGGAACTGGACCACACAGGTTTCCAGGTTTTTAGGTTGTCTGTTTCAATTCAAAATTTTTTCCTTTTCCTTTTCTCTCTCTCTCTCTCTCTCTCTCTTTTTTTCTTCTGATATTAACTTGAGTACCCATGGTGATTAAAACTTGGGTCAATTTACAAAGACAAAGACCCTTGCCTTCAGGCTTCTATATTCTATACTAAATAGTCATTCATAGCAAAGTGATAGTTATGGAATAAATTGATTAGGAATTGTCATTTTCTGTTCTCCTAGACATTTCCCTGATATTATCCAGTTGTGTTAAAAACAACAAAACACTATAACGGGCAGCATTTTACCTCACAGACTAGATTACATTAATGTAAGAAAAAGACTTTCATCATCAGTCACTATCATTTCTTACTAAAAAAAACAATGAGCTGATTGCTGCATCCAATGTGGTATTCCTTGATTTATTTCTCTGTACCTTTCTCCAACACAGAAACCTCAGAAAACTAGTTACATAATAAATATTTTACTTCTTAAGTAACTTTATAGGAATGTTATAACAATCATTTTATCTTGGTCTTTATTTTACTTTTTCCCCTCTCTTGATAATTAATGCACTTTCAATAACCCACCAGTTTTAAATAACATTTTTCATATGAATGGCCAAAAGAAAAAGTTAAATATCTATAAAGTAATGAACTGTATATTCTAAAGTGGTCACTTTCTGCACAAAGGTGGCAGGGAAAGGACTATTAGGAGACAAAATAAGACTACTCTGTAAAAGAAGTGAAGAAATTTGCTACAAAGTAGTAGAAGTTTCAGTGTCTTCTGTGTGTATTAAATCAGAACTTAACTTGTAGAAGTAAAAATAAAGATACAAAATTTGCGACTGACAGTTGCACCACAGATTCTCCTTTGAATAATGGTTTTACATCTAAGAAGATGTCATTGTAGGTACCATGTATTATCGGCTAAATAGCATGTTTAATAGGGGCTTCTGTTTTGTCTTTCAGTTTATTTGCTTCCTAGGAGCAACTGGTCTGGAAATTTGCTTGTGGTTATCATTTTAGGTTTTTGTTTATTAAAAATTAAGAGTTAAGATTTTCTCATAGCTATCAGAATTCTCATTTTGTTTACCACTAAATTTCTTGTACTATCAAATGTATCTAATAATCCATACATGCATAAAAAGACCTGTAGAGAGACCCAGCATGTACACAGCTAGGAAAATTTCATTTTCAAAAGATACCAAAGTGAAAACATTTCAAAATACTACTGTGATAAGATTTCATTTTCTGGTAGACCTATACCAGAGGTGAATAATTTGAGATAATGTAGTATTGGAGTATCACGTTAGTGAACCTTGCTTATAATGAAGTCCACTAAACCCCAAATATAGTGAGTGGGTTTTATATAACCTTTGCTTTTATTGAGTAAATCTTTCATAATATAGTCCTTACATTAAGTTAATACTGTGCCAAGCAAACTTTACAGTCTACCAATGTGTCATACATATTTCAAGATTTTAGTCTTAAACTATAAAATTACATGTGCTTTCAACCATCATTTGTTTAGAGATATTGGAGTTCAGCCATATTTTTTACTGTGACCTTCAAAATCTCAGCTTCAGGAGTGTTAAAGGAATCTTCTGTTCAGAACTTGATTCTTTCAATCCCTTTTCTTGAGGTTAAAATAAAAGTTAACTCATTTCAACATGATGTAATCTCTGGGGGGGTTGGATATATTTTTTTAATTTGGAAAGATATCAAGCCCTCTAATACTGGATTATCTGACCTAGCAATCTCTCTACTCACATCTGGTTACATATTTCATTGTATTCCATGTTTTGTTCCGGGCACTGTATGTTGAGTGCATTTCTGAATATATACTATTATTTCAAGAAGGGGAGGATGTGTTTTTATAACAAAGTATGTCTGCTGCCATTTTCCTTTTTTTTATAAGCCATTACCTTTTTTGCATACTTTATATTGCACATGCACATCTAACTAGTAAATTACACCAAGTTTATCTGACTATTATAATCCTCAAATCCAAGATTGTCAGGACATTTTGTTTTAGACTCAAGCAAATCTATAAAGTCTAGTTGCCCAGGATGCCATCAAAAAAATCTATTTGTAATGAGACAGTGGATTCTAATACAGGCCCACCCATTTACTGTCTGATTCCCCATTTTGTAATTTGTAACATGAGCAAATAATTTCAACTGTACAGAACTGTTGAAAGAATTGAGTGTGAAAAATCTGGTATAGTGGGATATACACATATATTTAATATATCAGATATTAAGTAAATATTTAGTTCAGCAGTTTAAGAAGTGGACTCCAGAAAAGGCAGATCTAGAGCTATGAGAAACCTCAGACAGTAGAAGCAGAAACTATCCCAAGAAAGAGCACTTAGTTCTAGAGGAAAATTCCTACAGATATTGTCCACTACGTTCGTGCCTAAATGTCTCATCTTATTTGCCCAAATGGGACCCACAGTCTCTGGAAGAGAGCTGCAAACCACTGGCCTCAACAGATTGCACAATAGGACATGCTTCTTATTTTTGTTCTTACTAAACATTTAAGCAATTTAAATGATAAGAATACATCTTTATAGTACAGAAAATTAAGGTCCCCATAAAATTTACACATACACACCAAGTTTAGAAAGGTTCACTCAGAAAATTATTCATTTGGCCATGCTATACCCATTAAGAGTCCTAACCCTGGGTATTACACTGAGATGACTGAGGCATTGTGGTCTCCACCCATGCATTGTGACTGAAAAGTACTTTTTTTCATTCATTCCACAAAGATTTACTGAGCACCAGCCATGTGCTAGGGAGCCCTTTCTAGGCACAGAGCATACAGTGTTGAAAAATTCAATGCTTTTGAACACACACCAGCAAATTCAGAAAAAGAGAAGATCCCTTCAGAGAGAAGCAATTGTTCTGCAGAAATTAAAGCAGGTGTGAGATGGGAAGAAGCTGTGGAGAGCAGAGAGCTACTTTGGATACAGTGCTTTGGCCACAGAGCAGAGAAGACCACCAAGACGCTGCCTCTGGAGTGCAGCCCCAAGTGGTGAGAAGTGGGGAGGCCCTTGAAGCTCTGGGGTATCTAGGTCTGGGGTACAAGTCTTGGTACAGCTCAGATGCTCTCCTGGCTGAGAATTTGGCAATAGCAGAGTCATATGGCTGTAGCACAGGGAGTGTGTCTAAGAAGATTCCACTTAGAGCTGGTGCCTCTGCTTGGGATGGCAGACTTAGAAGAGGTGGCCTACAGGACCACAGCATGAGGGCTGACATAGGGACCTGGCACAGGAGTGAGGGGCTGACAGGTTTTTGAGGATGGCCCTGCTCATGTGGCCCAAGGAGAAGCAGGCATGATTTAGCCCAGTTCTTCAGGGGCCACCGCAGGAGCCCTACAAGACCGTCTTTTTGTCTGCTCTGTTTGTATGGGTGCTGAAGTAAGGGTGGAATGGTTTGTCCCATACCATGAGGCAAAATTTCCTTTTGTGGCTTCACAATGCATTCTTGAAAAGTACTTTTAAAAACAATATTCCACAATGTTTAATTTGGGGGAAGCAGGTCAATTTTAGCAGATCTGGAAATGTTATCTCTCTAGAATTGCCCCTTCACAACTGCTTAAATTCAATTAAAATACTGTGAAAGTTCTACTGCAAAGCATACTGTCATATTTATTTCAGATGGGAGGATTTTAGAAGGAAGTAGGTAACTTTATGTTTTAAACATTTCTTTTTATCTCCTATACTGAAAATTGATACACATTTAAATGTTCTTTGCTTTCTCTTAAAGCTAAAATTTTGAGTTAGAATTGTGTTTACTATCCTCGACATTTCAAAGAAAAGTAAAAAATATATATATTACTTTCAAATTGTAAAATATTCCAATTTTTGAGAACCTCTACAGGTCTAGAATCCCAAGTACCTATAAATGTCATTACGAAGATGGGGTGGGGGTGAAATATAACATCTTATCCACCGAAAAAGATTATTTGAATGTCGTGTTGAATTTAAGATTCACTTTCTAGCTTCAGCTATCTAGTTATAAGAGGCTCTAAAAGCAGTGGAAATAGCAGGTGGTTCCATTCTACGTGAAAACCTATAAATTCAATCTTATTTTGACTAGCTTCCAGGATAGTCCTCCATTAAGAGGCGATTCAGAACCAATGTAAAGGAAGTAAAATGAGTGCTTGGCAGTTTCGCCAATAGTTGAGAGCCAATGACCAGGGGGTAAATGTAGTGATGGCCAGACCCAACAGATAAAGCCAAATCTAAATTCTAAGCTGTTCTAAAACCCCAGACTATAATGGCTATGATGGCAAAAATTAAAACAGGGAATCATGTTATTTATTTCTTTTATTTTAAACATTTAGCTAATTAAGTCTATTCTAATTGCTAACAGATCTCAAGCATTATACAGTGTTTACCAATGAAAGTCACTTAAGAATGTACCTCATATTTTGCTTGTATTCAAATTATGATATTATTTCAGAGTTTTTTCTAAGCTATAGTAAATTCCTTTAAAAATGTATTGCTCTTATTTATGATATCAAACTATACCTAAACACCAAGATTGCTAAAAATTATTTGGGAAAATTCAGAAATTTATTGGAAGGAAGCAAATTATAAAGGAAATGCTATCATTTATAACCAGGAATATTTCATTGAATTTGACAATAAGTGATTATTATAAAATCTCTCACACAATAATTCTGGGATGAGACGTTTATTTTATTCTTATATTTATACTTTATCTTTACAAGGATTCTAACCAGGTTATATAGAGACCAAATATACTTCAGACTTAAGTTCCTCCTCTCATTCTTCAAAGTTGTTGCTTGACAGCCTATAAATTTTAGAACAACATTTTGAAACAGTTTTTTACAAAGTCAATCTTTGTTGTCCATAATTTCCAGTAATGAGCTCCATGTGTAGTCTATTTATTTTCTGATGTAGAAATGTGTATTCACACATGTACAGATGGAAATATGGGGTAATGACTGTGCCTGGATGTGGATAAGGTTGTTGCTGTTAGGCGTGTGTATATGTGCGGCTGCTTTTCTGTAAGAACCTCAATATGCAGAGTACAGAAAGCCAAGTAGAAAAGAGATTTTTCAGCTTAATTTCCACCAAAAGAAAATGGAATAAAAAGAAAGAGAAAATGCCATACTGTAGTTCTGTCCCTCTCTGAAAATTTGGCTAGCATCAAGGTATTGGCACAGATGTGGTGATAAAGAGAAGCAGAAAGAAACTTGAGATATATTTTTGTACAGAACCAGCACGTGATAGAATACATTTGAGGACGAATAGAGAAATTACTCAGCCATCAGAAAGGATGAATACCCAACTTTTGCATCAATGTGGACAGGACTGGAGGAGATTATGCTGAGTGAAATAAGGTAAGCAGAGAGAGTCGATTATCATATGATTTCACTTACCTGTGGAGCATAAGGAATAACAGGGAGGACATTAGGAAAAGGAAAGGAGAAAATGAAGGAGGAGAAATCGGAGTGGGAGATGAACCATGACAGACTATGGACTCCGGGAAACAAACTGAGGATTTTAGAAGGGAGGGGAGTGGGTAGATGTGTGAGCCTGGTGATGGGTATTGAGGAGGGCACAGACTGCATGGAGCATTGGGTGTTATACACAAACAATGAATTGTGGGACACTGCATCAGGAACTAATGATGTACTGTATGGTGACTAACATAATTAAAAAAAAAAAAAAAAGGATGATTCCTAAATTGTTGGCTTGAGCAACCAGATGGAGATGATTTTGACTGGGGAAAATCAAGTGTTCTCTTTGGGATGTGTTACACTTTAGATGTTTAAGATGTTATTAAGTAGATCTTCAACTACAGCCTTCAAACAGCAGTTGAATATGTAAGTGTGGAGCTCAGCAGGGAGGACTGGACGATAGACATGGATTTGAGAGTCATAGTCATAGCTTATGGATAGCATTGGAAGCAATGGTACTTAACAAAATAACCTTGAGAGAACATAAAGAGAAAAGGGAGAGATGACCGAGGCCTGAAACCAGCATCATTCAACAAGTGAAAGTTGAGTTTTAGAGGAGCAACTGACAGCGGAGAAGAGGAAAAAAGCACAGATGACTACATATCCATAAAACATTTTACTTCCATTGAAATGTGGGAACAAACATTTTTAAAGACCTTAAAAGTGAATGACTAAGCTGGCCAAAAAAAGTAAGGAAAATACCTAGGGCCTAAAATATAACATGCTTTTCTATGTTTGAGAAACAGCAAAGAAGTCATTTTGGCCTATGAGAAGTGAGCTCGAAGATAAGAGATAAGATATGAGGTCCCAGAATTCATGGCTAGAGTAAGATGAGATGACCCAAGAGAAATGGAAGAAATTATGGTGCAAACAGGGAGATATGTTGGAGCGATATTCTTGTTCAGGCAAGAGGGAATAAGATCTACTACACAAATAGCAAGGATGTACTTTGATGGCCACATGGACACATCTCCACTGAAACAAGAGTGTGGGTGCATAGCAGGTTACATGAGTTGGGTTGGAAGTTTATCAGAGTTATCTTTTAATTGTCCCAGTTTTTCTTTTTTTTATGTTTTTTTTTATTAACATATAATGTATTATTTGCTTCAGGGGTACACAGTTCATAACACTCCCCATGGCACATACCCTCCCCAAGTTTTCTTAATGAAATAAGGAATATCATTACTATCTATAGATCAGATTGGTAGGTTTAAGGAGAAAAGAGAAGATATGAAATTATTTTCTTGAAGAATGAAAGAGTATGAGAACTAGGTCAGTACATGATTATTCCAAGGCAAATCTAGTGGACCATATGAGGTTAATGTTCATGGATATAAAGACCAATCAGCATTTTTGTAGTTTTCTCAAACCAAGTTAAGCTGTTCTCTGGTACAGGGTGCCAGCTATGAAGATAGTTGGACTTAGCTAGGGTTGAGCTTACCAAGTTAATACACAATTTTTTTTTTAATCTAGGGAAAAAAAGGTTATGCCAAGGACAAATTAATATAATAAATAATAAAAATATTTTAAAACCTACAATAGAGGAGCACCTGGGTGGCTCAGTTGGTTAAGTGTCCAACTCTTGGTTTCAGCTCAGGTCATGATCTCATGGGTTGTAGGATCAAGCCCCACATTAGGTTCTGTGCTCAGTGGGGAATCTGCTTGGGGTTTCTTGCCCTCTGCCCCTCCCCTCACTTGTTCTTTCTTCCTCCCTCTCTCTCTCTCTCAAATAAAAAAATCTTAGAAAAAAAAAAACTGCAATAGATGTGCTAAGTATAGGATGATATCCAGCAAAATAGAGAGTTGGTAAAATGAAAAATAGCTCTAAACAAAATGCCAGAATAGAACATGTTAAAGGTAAAGGAGAACGAAAATATAGACTAGTGTTTAAGAATCACAAAAAAATAGAGTAAAAATGTCCAACATATAATAATTAGAAATTACATAGTGGGAAATGGGAAAAAAAGCAACACTTTAAAGCTATCATGGCTGAGAATTGCTAAGAAATGAGAACTCACATATAAGAAGCACATGTTCCAAGCAAACTAAATAAAAAGAAACATATGATTTGGAAACAAAGGAATAAAACTTCAGAATACCAAAGATTAAAAAAGCAAATATCTTTTTTTTTCTGTTGATTTATTTTATTGCATGTAATGGGTACAGATCTATCTACAATATAGTCAAACAGAACTCCCAGATTTATGCTTACAAAGTTTACTAGGCAAATAAAGTTATTCATATCGCTCAACCAAGTCTTCAAACTTGCTGAAGACCTGCATATAGGCTTATAATATCTGCAACATATGCTGGTTGGCAGTCTGCCCTAAATTTTGTGGATTCATCTAGAAAGGAGAATGTTGTCTATTAAAGTGAAATGTAAATTATCATTTTCATAAGGCAATGATTTTAAAAGTGGCCAAAAATAAAAGAAAAAATGATTATCTTTAGAAAATGACAGAGGCACAGTCAGCTACAAATAACAACAATGGAAGTTAAGAAAGTGGGATAATATCTTTAATATAATGAGAGAAATCACAATCAGTCTACCATTATAAATCCAGTGACGTTACCTATCAATAACAAAGAAGATTTTCAGATTAAAAAAATCAATCCACTGCTCACAAAACCATTCTAAAACCAATCCTAAAGTGCATACTAAAGGACAAAGGAATGAAATCTCAGAAGGTCTGAAATTCAGAAAGACAAGTGAGGAAAAGATACACATATAAGTAAATCTAAATCATTAAGTACATCTAAACATTTAAAAAAAGAAAAATTATAAAATCAATTTGAGGGATTAAAAAAAGATCGAAAATTTCTAAGAAATAATTACATATAATTCCAGATGGAATGGTAGGTTAACCATATTAATTTACTTTCAACTTTTTTTTAATCTTTTTAAATTTTTTAAGTAGGCTCCATGACCATTGTGGATCCCAGTGTGGGGCTTGAGGATCCTGAGATCAAGACCCGAGCTGAGATCAAGAGCCAGATGCTTAGCCAACTGAGCCCCTCACAGTGCACCTACTTCCAGCTTTTTAAACTACATTGTATATCATACCTAAAATAACAACTGAAAGAAATAGAGCAGTAGAAGGGAAGAAGGGAATGAGGTGAAAAAGCCCAAACAAACCAAAAAGAGGGAAGAGAGGAAAAAATAAAACACAGGAAATATTAGAACAAATAAAAGGCATTAAATAACATACTAAAAATAAACCCATAATAGCAATGAATACAAACTTATTAAATTATTAAACTATCTTGTGCACTATTAAAGACAAAGATTGGGGCACCTGGGTGAAGCAGTCAGTTAAGCCATCGCTTGGTTTCAGTTCAGGTCTTCATCTCCCATACATGGATGGAACCCCCTACTGGGCTCCATGCTCAATAGAGTCAACTTAGGTTTCTCTCTCCCTCTCCCTCTGCTCACCTCCCCCCACCTCCTGTCTCCCTCCCGCCCCGCTCTCTCCCTCTCTCGCTCTCAAATAAATAAGTAAATATTAAAAAAAAAAACCAGACTGAATTAAATAAATATAGCTACATGGTATAAACAAATATAGCTACATGGTATTTACAAGAAGCATACCTAAAACAAAAAAGGTCAAAAAATAAAAATAGGAAAAGATATATATGCAAATACTAAAGAAAGCATTGTAGCTTCTATTTATTAGATAAAAGAGGCCTTTAAAGCAAAACATTGAAAACAGAAAATTATTGCATAATGACAAAGGGTTCAATTCACCAGGAAGATATAATATTCTAAATGTAAAGTTGCCTGATATCAAAGCATGTCAATGTATAAAATGAAAATAGAATGAACATGGAGAAATTTCAATTTACCATCATAAAAAAATACCTTGGGGCACCTGGGTGGCTCAGTGGGTTAAGCCTGCCTTCAGCTCAGGTCGTGATCCCAGGGTTCTGGCATCCAGCCCCACATCAGCGGGCTCTCAGCTCTCTGAGGAGCCTGCTTTCCTCCCTCTCTCTCTGCCTGCCTCTCTGCCTACTTGTGATCTGTCAAATAGATAAATAAAATCTTAAAAAAAAAAAAAAAAACTTCACATTCTTTTCTTGGTAATTGATGGAATAAGCAAACCAAAATATCTGCAAAAGTAGAGATTCCAATGGACAAATTTTTTAAATGCTATAATGAACACATATGAAACTATAAGAGTGGGAAATATGCAATATTTTCAAGCATATATAAAACATTTAAAAAATTAATGTCCATGAAACCAACCTTGACAGAATCCATAGGACTGATATACAGACCATGTTTGCTGTCCACGGCACAATTAAGTTAGGATAATTTAAACAAAAACTGGTTTGAGGGGCACCTGGGTGGCTCAGTGGGTTAAGCCTCTGCCTTCAGCTCAGGTCATGATCTCAGGGTCCTGCAATGGAGCCCCACGTGGGGCTCTCTGCTCAGCAGGGAGCCTACTTCCCCCTCCACCCCGCCTGCCACTCTGCCTACTTGTGATCTCTCTCTGAGTCAAATAAGTAAAATCTTTAAAACAAAGGTTTGAAAATCACAAAAAAATTCTTAAATAGTGCTTTCAAAAAAAAAGGAAAGAAAGGAAATCACGAATTTCTTAGTATGGAATAACCGAAAATATCAAAATTAGTGAAACGGAGCTAAAGCAACTCATAAAGGGAAATTTATAACCTTGGATATTGTATTAAGAAAGAGGCAGTGTAATCAAAAGAAATGAGATCTTGCCATTTGTAATGACATGGATGGAACTAGAGGCTATCATGCTTAGTGAAATAAGTCAATCGGAGAAAGACAACTATCATATGATCTCCCTGATGAGGACATGGAGATGCAACATGGGGGGTTAGGGGGATAGGAGAAGAATAAATGAAACAAGATGGGATTGGGAGGGAGACAAACCATAAGAGACTGTTAATCTCACAAAACAAACTGAGGGTTGCTGGGGGGAGGGGGGGTTGGGAGAGAGGGAGTGGGGTTATGGACATTGGGGAGGGTGTGTGCTATGGTGAGTGCTGTGAAGTGTGTAAACCTGGTGATTCACAGACCTGTACCCCCGGGGCTAATAATACATTATATGTTAATTTTTAAAAATGCAAAAAAAAAAAAAAAAAAAGAAAGAGGCAGTGTATACATTAATGAGCTAAACATACAAATATATGTTTGTAGCTAAACACACGAATTAAGAAGTTAGAAAAACAGAATAAATATAAAGGAGGTAAAAGAAATAGTAAAGAAAAGAATAGAAATTAATAAAATAGATTACAAAGACAGAAAGGCAAGTGTAAATGATAACTGAGTTTGTGTGTCCACCGAGGTATTCCCAGAATGCTAGGTCGGTATGGCCAGCTGCCCATTAGACACTTTTCTGTGATATCTAATTGCCATTTGAATCTCAGTGTGGTATTTCTCATCCCCACACACTCACCCGCCACCCGCAGACTTGCTCCTGGACCAGTCTTCTCTAAATTAAATGATAAATCCATTATTCTGGCTTCTCAAGTCTCATGACCTCTCTTTCCTCATGGCACCTCCAGTTAATGAACAAAACCTATTGGCTCTTTCACCATTTTGGTAGCTCAGGGGCTTCTCTAAAGTGGAAAAACCTCTCGTGCATTCTATCCTAGTCTGTCTTAAAGATGGAGTTACAGAGCTCAAACTCTAGCAAGACAAAAGCATAACGAGAAGCTTGAGAAATTGGGGCTAGAGAAGAAGGGATTGGCAAAGAACAAGTAAATGAAGGGTAAACTGCCTACTGTAAAGTAATGGGAAGGCAATGGGAAGATTATGTGGGTATTTACTCTGTGCTTTCAAATACCGTCTAGTTATTGGAACAAATACATCTTTTCTTTTCTCTTCTTAGAACTTCTCTGCTCAAATCAAAAATATCCAGGGCACATAAACAACAATGATATAAAATCCTCTTTACTAATTTAAAAAAAAAAAGGTGGTATATGAAGAACCAGTTGGGGTCCAGTCCTGGCTCTGCCACCTGGGGGGTGGGTTGGCAGAGGCATTACAGCTCTGTGCTTCAGTTTTATTTTTGATAACGAGGGTGGTGGACTTAGTGTGATCACAGAAGTATCTTCTGCCTCAGAGGGGCCATGATTCCAGGAGCACAGAGCAGGGAAGGCACTAGTACCCTACACCTATAATTCATCTAGGAGCACTTGTAGGTGCTTTGAGTTGCAAACCAGGAGCTTGGTATAAAGTATTTTGTCATTACATTTGTTAGAATGGGGTATTTCTGTGTTTCACCTCTGTGAAACCTGACTTGTGAAAATGGCCCAGCTTGTTTGAAATCTGATACAAAAGGACAATACTGACATTTCGTGTTTTAATCCTGGCCCCTTCATATTCCCAACCATCTTTAGGAGCTGTTTTAGCAAAATTGCCTCCTTTCGTGCTCTCCACATGTAAAGTTGCAGTTGAGAGAAATTTTAAATCTTAAACTATGTCTCTTAAAAACAATATCTCTAAAAATAGAAAAAATGGACAGTCTGCTTCAAAAGGAAAATATTTCTTAATTAAATCAGCCCTTTCCAAAAATCTAAGCTAATGAGATATACAAAGCTTTTATCAATAAATTGACATTCAAGGACATTTTAAATATTTTTGCCATATCGCCCTCACTTGAATTTATTGCTCATGTTTACAGGTATGGGTATACTCCTCAGTTTCATTAGAAACATCTGAACAATATATAGCCTTTGACCAGAAATTGACCATAAAACTAAGAACTGAAGTCCATGCATTTCTTTTAATAATGAAGGCTTAGCTCTCTGCTCCTGGGCATATTCACATAATGTGCCTGTAAGCTCTGTTCTGTATCCAAAATTATGATTAGTATATTTAATCAATGGTTTCTGTTCTTATTGGGGCTATCAACATATCAAAATGGTATGTGCTAATTGGACGTAATAACTGCTATGACTTTAGAGCTAATATAAAATAATGACTAACATTTATTGAGCCCTTACATGCTAGGCTCCATGCTAAGCAATTTCTGTGCAGTGTCCCTTTTATTCTTACACAGATATTACAGGTTAGGTACAGGTAAGGTTCTTGGTGTCTGGGACTTTGACTATCCTGTTCACCACTGAACAGCAGTGCCTGGCATTGAGTAGACTTTGAATGTATTTATCAAACGAATGAGCAAATATCATGACCATTTTAGACATTTAAAACTAAGGCTTAGGGAGATTAGAAGATGTGCTAGTGAGTGACACAGCTGGTATCTGAATCCAGGTTTGATTGCAGAATCCATGCTTTGAGTCACTCCCTTTGCCTGATTTGGTCATTGATTCCAAGTTTTCTGAATTTGAGGGATGTTACCTCGTATTAGATTATGCTTAATTTTGAACTCCTTGAAGATCAGAATTCAGTTGAGTATATTTCTGTCAGTCATAATTTACATAAGTCAAAGAAATTACAGACCTCCTCAAGGAAATACTTGCCCCTAACTCCTTAACTATAAAAGATCCTCTTTTTTAAAAAGTGATATTTCCCCATCAAAGTGGTAATAGAAAACTGATATGAAGGAGGAAGTGTGGTCTTGCTGCTTAAAATGTGGTCTGTGCTTGGCAGTGTGATCATCACCTGGGAATCTTAGAAATGCAGAAGCTCAGACCCACCCAGGTCCACTGAATCAGAATCTACATGTTAAACAACATCTCTAGGGTTCTCAGCCCTGGCTACAGTCTAGAATCATCAGTTTCTTTAGATACATGTAATTTTTTTTTTTAGTAGAGTTGACACACAATGTTATGTTAGTTTCAGAGCACAACACAGTGATTCCATAGCTCTGTAGGTTTTGCCACATTCACAAGTGTAGCTCCCACCTGTCCTCAAACAATGCTAGTTCAGTATCATTGCCTCTGTCAGCTTCTGAGAACTAAGGATGCAGACATACCCCAAACCCAGGGATCTGGACTTAAATGGACATTAAGTGGGGGGAACTCAAAGCCCCCCACGGCCAAATGTGGGGAGGTATTGAGGTTGAGAACTAGAATTATAAGCCCGGAATGACCAAGTGTAGGTTTTTGTTTTTTGGGTTTTTTCCCAGTGGCTCCACTCGCTGAACAAATCATACAACTTCTGTAAGTTTGCCTTGGAATATATTCGGCGAAAATAGCATACACCCTTCTCCTTCAGAGGAGTTGTAACAGACACAAAAAGCTTTAGGAAGTTTAAAGCACAATGTACATGTTATTTTTATTATTTTTGTTGTGTTTAGCTGCAAGTGTAAACTCTAAAGTTCATCATTTGAACATCAACCTTAGCCTAATGTTAAATAACTTGGAGTGTGTAGTGGAATTTGTTCAGAAACTTGGAAATTGTGAAAGCAACTGAAGATATAAAAGCTCTTTAAACTATATGAGCATTAACAGAAGAGTGTCTAAATGAAAGCCAATTCTGCATCATTTCCGTGTGACACCGATTATCAGCCCAAAGTATAACTAAGTTGGTAATTGGAACTAAGACATACCCACTATATGAAGATACCTTTGTCCTGTTCTGCTTAAATCACAGCAGAAACTGGGACTTTCTCTTTAATGACATGTAAAGTGCTTTTGAACCAACATCTTTATTTGGAGCATGCATGAAAAATATATCCTTTAAATATTATTATTATATATCTTTTTTTAAGTATCTAAAAGCTAGAAATAACCCGTGATAGACACTTTCACTACCTTTCATTATTATATTTTTTGTAGTTATCCCTTAGTTAAATCCCATAATTCACAAAGTAAGAAATATTTATTAATCTTCAAAATCAGAAAAAATATTCTAAATGTGCTTTAAAAGCTTGAGTATTTGACTCTATCAGATGCAGTAGTTTTTACTGCATGTAAGACGATGTCATCTTAAAAGAAAGTCAAAAACACTTGTAATCACTAGAGCAAAACATGCATAATATCATATCTTGTGTACCTTAGAATTTCAGCCATAAATACTGATTCTAAGAATTTGATTCAAAACTCTGATGTTATAGGCCCATACGTAGTTTTTAAAAAAGGAAGATTTGAAGAGGAGGGAAATGCTTGAAAGCAACTGCCTTGTTGCTGAAAGTTAGGCATAGTTAATAGGTTAATTTCTGTTTATTGAATAAGAGAGCCCAATGCTGATTGATATAGTAATTTCAGTGTTTGCTATGGCAAATATTTAGCTCATTATCAGTTTTAATAGCATTTTGCAGAACAAGCCTTTTCTTGACATCTAGAAAATACTATTAAATTTCCCTGCATAGATACATTGTTATGACATGCAATAACTACTTGAATATAAAGGGGATTAATAATTTAAAAGGTGTTAACAAATTAGGGCCATCATTAAAAATAGACTTTGAACCATTTTGTAGCAAAATCAGATTGAGGTAATGCTCTGCTCTTATGATAAAGAATTACTGCATTAATTCTGCAAAGTGAACTTATTGCTCCTATTCGTCTCCAAAACCCTGGAGCATTAAAAGACAGGAAGAATGAAATGATCACTGCATTTTTTTCAGGCACAACAGCTCTAATATTTCCATCACAGTTTCACAGCTCAGCCAGCCTAGATGTGTTAATGGGGGGGGGGGACCTTCAAAATGTCATCTTTTTCTTTAATTTTGCTTTTAGCCTGTCCTATAAAATTGGGCCATATTTTCTCGGACAGTTTATAATAATAAATAGAGAATTGTATTTAACTTAGGCAACATCAGTATTGACTACATGGCTTAATACTGTTTTGCATCTGACTTTTTAAAATTTAATCCACAAGCATGTTGAGGATCTTCTTTCTGCATCAGTTACCCTCCTGATGGCTGGAGTTGACTCGGCTGATGGAAATCATTAAGTAGCGTCCCCTTCCTTTTTCACTACTCTGCGGACATCCCTCCTAAAACTAAACACTTTTGGATGCAGAGGACAACCGCATCAGAACTGTTTTGTCAAGAGAAGTTGATAGCTACACTCTGCCTTTGAATCTTCAAATTGAACACTCGATTTTCTGTGCTTTTTCTTCGTTTCTCTTAAAAATATTATATATGATAACATATTTGGAAAGAACTGCCATACTCGCTGATAACTAAATTCTCTGTGCAAACTATTAATATAAACTGAAAAGAAAATGAAAATTGGTGTAGAAATTGCAACCATTACGCATATGTTCATAGAATCACAGATTACTGAAGATTATTGAAGCTCATTTTTTCCAACCCTTGAATTTTGAAGTTGAGGAAACTAAGGCCCAGATAAGCTTAACACATGTGGCTGAGGGACTGTTAGAGCCTCTGTATTGTTATTTTTGCAATACCAGCCATCCCTGAGTCTGAAATTCCCGTATTTTTCAATACTACTTGAGTACTTCATTGATTACATTGATTGTTGTACTGTAAAGTACAACAAATCCTGGATTTAAGGCCAGCGGACCTAGAACTTGAATCCCAAATTATGCACATATCTTTGAGAAAACCACTTGACCTCTCATTAGCATCGGTTTCCTCATCCACGAAATGTAGATACTAATACCCTACTTCAGAGGTGTCCTGTGAATTAACTAGATTATATATGTGTAAGCGCTGGAAACTATAAATCTTTATACAAATAACAAGTCATTATCATTAAGAAGGAATGTCTGCTTCCACTAAATTAAGGCATTTTGTTATCTGGGAGGGGAATTATTAGTTAGCTAACACATTAACAAGGCCTTGAGGCAATGGGACAAAACAATACGTTTTCATTTGGGGGAGAAGAAAGGTAGAGAAAGATCTAAGGCATTGGCAATTAGACCTGAACAGTGAGGCACCAAGGGTAGTTGTTAAAAATAGCAGAAAGGAAATGGAGGAGATGGGGAGCTCCATTTTACAATTGAGAAAATGAAGATTTGGAGAGGTTAAGTAATTTGACTCCAGTGACACAGCCAGAGGGTGATATAAGCAGGACTAAACCCAGGGCTCTCTGATTCCAGAGACCAGATATGATTAACTACCGGGAGAATGAGTTCCAGTATCATAAATAGGATGAAATTTTGCACGAAGATCATCATAGAACATTCTTTTCTCATGTCAGAAGCTGGAGGTGAAACATACCGTGAAGGAAGTCTGAGGACGCACTAGACATCTGTGATGCCAACTTGCTCAAGCAGTGATGGAAAAAATGTTTTATTTACAGCATGATTCCGGGCATGATTCTGAAGGAACACTGATTGGAATTTGTCAACAATCTTTTGAACCTTTGACAATTCATTTAAGAACTGAACAACTTCTAATTGTCTGTTCCAATAACACCAACTTTGCCACCAAGGCCTCTTAGCAATTCTCAATCCTTCCAACAGTCTCTTCTGGTCTAACTAGAGGCTCTGTTTCCTTCTTGGATTATAAGTTGACTGTGAAGAAAAATTATTTGACAATTCATTAAACTTTGTGATTTCATCCTCTACCAAAGATCCCATAAAACCTAATGCTGCAGTATATGTATACATAATGTCATTTAACCCAGTGTTGAAAATCATTGCAATGGAATTTAGCAATAATGAGACTAGTGGTCTTATCACAAACCCACTTTTAAAAAAATTCTAATTTCACTTTCTTGTTAATTTTCTTTTTACCAGACAGGTAGTCCACATGCAATAAATATTCTGTTACTAAAACATCCTATTTATTTAGAAATATGTAGCCCTACCTATCCCACCCAAACAACAAAGCCTTCTCAGCCACCATCAATGCCAAAATAAAGAATTATTATCTTTATATTTGAGAATCCTCATTGGTGTAGAAGTAGAGAAAGAGAAGCAACCGTGAAAGTACTAGCAAAAAGAGGAATTTGTTCTGTGGTAGATGCTAACTCAAAGACCAGACTCTCACATAATGAACTCCTGATCAAAAGCACCTTTCCTTGGACACCTGGGTGGCTCAATCAGTTAAACGTCTGACTCTTGATTTTGGCTCAGGTCATGATCTCAGGGTTGTGAAACGGAGCCCTGGGTCAGGTTCAGCTCTGGACATGGAACCTGCTTAAGATTCTTCCTCTTCCTCTGCCGCCCCCACCCCCACTCACGTGTGCCCGCTCTTAAAAAAAAAAGCGTCTTTCCTCACATGTCAGAATGATCTGCCTATATATATTTTGCTTCTCTTTTTTGAGCTTCAGTAAGTAGGCATTTAAGTTAACAGACATTTATTTTTAAATGCAAACATGTGTAAGAAGGTTATGGCCATTCATATATTAAAATTGATTGGTTTACTCTGGTTGCTCGCTTCCTAATTTAGCTGAGCCTAGCTGAACTAAGACACTGTGAGTCCGAGTAAATAATTTTTTGACTCAAAATCTCACTGCTCTCCCGATTTATTCTGTTTCTGAAACCCCCAATTTGCCCCTAATGTTCTGCTTTCCTTGAGAATTCAGCTATCTGCCCCGCATATGTGTTTATGGCAGAGGCTATATATTCAGAGCAACAGTCCCCTCTAGAGAGTTAAAGCTTTAAAAACATGTCAGTCAATGTTATTGACAGTTGATTTATATCCTTTGAATTTGCACTCCTGACCAAGATTCTTGTTTTTAACCCCAGCCATAGACTATCAGTAGCATTTAAAATGGTAAATCTGGGTAGGTGCCAAGGTCTGCCTGTCTTTTGAGGGCTGCCTGTCTAATCAATTCACTTGGTTTGGGGTCACATTACAAACCAAATCAGTTGTGTTAGTGTGCCGAAGTAGGAACAGTGATACCTTTTTATCACCGAAGGATCACATACTTACATGCAGAAATGCTGCTTCAGGAAGGAATTAGAAATTATACATAATGCTCTCATTTCTGTAGGTAAGATGAAATTTAAAAGAGTTTTAGTTCCAAATTTAGCCCTTTCTTTGATTTAGAAATTAAAACCTGGAAAGCTGAATGCATTTTACCTATATATTAACATGTGATTTTTGGTTTCTTTTAAAGAAACAATGGAACATTTAAATTATAATTTAACTTTATTAAGAATTACTTCCTGGGAAAATTTTATCTCTTTCATGCAAATTTGACTTAATACATTTCTCTTTGTTTTGATGATGTAATGTTCTAAATCTTGAAAACAGCAGACAATTATACTTTAATTATTTTTAAATAAGCCTTAAAATTCTTCCAGACCTTTAACTGCATTTTTTAATCTATAGAATGATGAACTAGTACATGAAAGTCTGACTAGTAACATTAATGAATTTTTTTTTTTTTTGGTAACTCATATAAAAATACAGGCATAATGCTTATGGCCAAACTTCAAATCAATAAGCCTATGCATGAGAAATGAAATAGTCTAATCTGTACACTGGAAACTGATGATCTATATGGAGAGAAAAATGGGAAAAAAAGAAAAGAAAAAAAAAACCTCTTTATAGTTGCTGTCACTTTTAGCAGACAGTAAGAAAAAACACTCACATTAGCGGCACCTCAGGACATGATCATCCTTTTGAACTGAATTTATTCAGTACATTTCTGTTCCTCAGCACTATGTCTCCAAGCATCGCTTTACTCAACATTGTTAAGAGCCTCAGTCTGGAGGTGATCCTTTTATTATAGTTTGATCATCTGTAGACAAAATGTCGAGCACAAGTGATGTAATAGAAGCAAATGATATCTATGTTTGAACATGATAAAAAAAGAAAGAAAGAAAAATCCCTTACCTAAATTAGCCTAGGTAGATGTACTCCCCTAAGCTGATTCCATTTTAAAGTGTTTTCTTTCTTTTTAAAATTAAGTATTCTTATGAAAATACTTATAAACCAATTAACCAGGGAACCACCTGCTAGTAATGCCTTAAGGAATATTGCTGGCTGGGGTGACTGAGGCTTGGAGTTGTGATAGGCTATGATACTATTAGGTCCCCCAGCCCCCCGCAAGAGGGAGGAAGGCTGCAGCTGTCTCTCGAGTAGCCCCTTGAGGTTAGCTTAGAGCAGTGCTTCTGCTTTGGAAGAAGCTGTCAGCCCTCTGGGCTACAGAAATATGCTGTTTTTAATAAGAACCTTGCACAAGACAGTAGCTATGATTTGGAGTCCATTTTCTGCCCCCTACCTTGGCATGGAACAGATCACAAGTTGATTGAATAGTCAATGCCAAGCTAGTTCTGCGCGTTAGAAATCACTTTAAATCTATATGTTAAACTTTCAAAAAGTGGTTTGAATAACATGCTTTTTGGGTATATCGTTCGCTCTGTGCTCTGGAAACAACTCTTGCCATGGGAGAAGACTGGGACTATGCAAATTAAGTTCAGGTAGGTGTCGTCACCATCCTCCCCTCCAGCTGAGCAATAACCAACCCTGATACATAGTGTGATCTTTTCTCTAAAACAAGTTTAGCGCTTACATGGATAAGAGCCTATGAATATTATTGCAAAATCTCTGAAAAAGGAAATCGGTGCAGATTGGAGAAAAAGAGGATTTTTGGTGAAGTCTGTAAGTGCAGCAAGTTTGAAGATCACAGTCTATGACTTTGACTTTTGGAACTCACTATAGCTGGTGACTAAGAGGAAGAAACTGATAGCACCTTCCTATGTTCTCTGCCATCAATCAGTCCACTGAAAGATTTTACCTTTTTTCAAAAAATGTGTCATTGCAAAATCTAACTGAAAGTTGTGAGGTAAGCACTGCTGTTCCCTGTGTTACCTTACGAGCACTGACTTCAATTCAGTTGCTCATCACCTGCAACAAACCCGTTTTGATCCTTACAATACTTACACCAACAGTACTTTGAATGTGCATGAATGTTGTGTTTAACCATGCCCTACATTGCACTCCAGTTAAAGCAGGGATACCTGAATTCTGTAACCACCAAGCACCAACCCAGATTTGGAACTGGAGTGTTAAGAGCAAAAATGCCTCCGACTTAGTAAAGTCAGAAATAGGAGAACCAAGTATCTAGTGGAGATCGGAAAGATTTTTCATCCATATCTCCATGAATATATGACCCTTCAGCATAAAGTTAATGGAGAAATTAAGAGCTTCTCCTTTACTTAAAGCAGTCATAATTTGGAGGGGAAGAGAACACCCAGCAGAGCGCAGGCAACGGAGAAGAGAGCTAAATGAGTTCAGCACAACGAAAGAGGCTTGCAGGTCCTAAGAAACCGAGTTACACGACTGAAGAGATGAGAAGAGTTCTGGGCACCAAAAGCCCCAACTCCTGAAGAGATGGAGAGAACCATTGCAAATGCAAACGCATTCACCGCTCTGGAAACTTCACCCCTAGGGAACTCACTGAGCGCCCCAAAGCCAGAAATAACTTCAGCTAAACATTTGTACCTTAAAATTGAAATAGCTAAGCTTTGTGGTGTTGTCAGTAATTGATAACTGATGTAGAATCCAGGTGTATATTGTTTGTATATTTTTTTAATTGAAGTGCGGTTGACACACGACGTCACAGTAGTTTCGGGTGTACAACACAGTGACAACTCTGACAACTCTCTACGTTTTGCTGGACTCACCGCAATGTAGCTCCCCTCTGATTATCTTTAAAAAAAAGGTTTTTTTAATTTATTATATTATGGTAAAAACACTCTACTCGCAACAATTTTGTACGTGTACAGTACAGCGTGGTGTATATATATATTTTTTTCTGTGTTGGAAGTGTCTTAGAAGTCAGAAAAAGTAGCAAATCATATTTCAGCTATACTCTTTAGTATTAGGCAAGCCAGCCAAACTATATCTGGGTCATTAGGAAATCCATTTTCATCTCCTTTTTAGCCCTGAATTCTCTGATGACTATTTTTCAGGGATTCAATTTTGGGGTGGTTGCCAAAGGGGAGGATTGGGAAGATGGGCAAAATATAGGTGAGGGGGATTTAGAGGTATAAACTTCCAGTTATAAAGTAAATAAGTCACAGGGATGAAAAGTCCAGCATAGGGAATGTCACGGTAGTAGTATAGTAACTTTGTATGGTGACAGAGAGTGACTAGACTTATCACGGTGAACATTTCATAATGTATATAAATGTTGGATCATTATGTTGTACATCTGAAACTAATATAATATTTTATGTCAGTTGAACTTCAATTAAAAAACTTCAACCTTTTTAACTATAATAACAAGCATGTGTGAAAAATACCTTTCCTTAAAAGATATGTGGAAACTGAAAATATGGATACATTAAACACTGTATGCATTTTCTCATTAGTTGAATTACTTGAGGTAGGGGAGAGGGTGTGGGGGTAGGGGAGGAATGGGAGGGTTGCCTAGGTTAGATAAACTATTCCCAAATCCAGAAGTCTCCAAGCAATAATTATGTATTCATTACTGCACATTTTCAGAATTCAAAATTGAACGCAGGTAATAGAATTAATGTTTCACTGAACCTTAATTGTGTATTTGTTGCCTACTGTACACTTAATCTAAGAAGGAGATTCTTGGCTGATTTTAATAGCAGTGGGATCATAGGAGAAAGACGGCCAGCTTTTGTTGTCTACAGAATACATCGCCTTAAGAGACATTGAGACCAGCAGAGAAAAAAAAGAAATTACACTGATCCAATAGATATACTGCTGAGAGCTTTCTATTATATTCTCACCTCAGACGTCGTACCACCATTAAATTCATACATTCAGGCCCTGGGAATCAAGCCAGCCTGACACCTAAGTTTGGTTAAAATGAATCTACTGCATTAGTTTTTGTGAAAATGATTAAGCTCTATGGATTTGAAATCAGTTCTATTTTTCAAGCAGTCAAAGGCAAATAAACCCTAATGTAAGAGACAAAATGAGAAGAAGCCTGGCAGAGATAAAATTGAATCGCAAAGGAAGGAAAACTGCCATAAGACATGATTTGAGCCAGAAAACAACACAAGGTTATCGATTTGGCAGTTGTGTGTGTGTGTGTGTGTGTGTGTGTGTGTGTTTAATCTGCTAACAGGCAACATTTTTTAAGCCTTTTAAGGAGACTGTCCATCACAAAGGCATAATTTTAATCAGAATTCTTACAACGTTTCCCAAATTCCTAAAAGGCAATCAGCTCCATTCAAATTAGTAACTCAGATAAATCACCATTAATTAGCTAATATAAGCCAGCAGGTGGTTTTGAGCCCAGAGACGTTCCCTGGTTATTTAAATTATGTATAACACCACACTAAAGAAAGAGTAAGTAAAAAGGAGCACAGAGACAAGTCTATAAAAAAAAATCTGTTTAGGGATAATACTCGGCTAAAATCTCCTGCAACTTCCACATCTTACCCAGAGGAATACAAGGCAGCTTTGACCCCCTGACTCAAAAAATATCATTCACCAACATCCGGCTCTTATTTCAACATCGATTATGCATGCAATGTACAAAGTGTGCATTGGAAGCTTACTTGAATATATTTGTTCTAGAAAGATTACCAATTACTGAAGAATAAGAGAGGAAGAATTGTTTTTCATGCATAATTTGTGACACAAGAGAATCTTCTCCATAATCTTTATGCCCTTGTGTTCTTTAATTGACCTACTCTAATTTGTGTAATTGAGGGTTATTTCCTAGACTATAAAAAGAGATAAAGGCACAGCATAGCCGCCAACCATCTAAGATTGTATTTGCGATTAAATGGTGGAGAAGATGGTTAGTTTTGTATTGAAAATCGACTTGTCCATATGGAGGCAACTTTTCTTAATCCTGCTAGAGGGCTATCCCTTTACTCAATAATCTCTCCCTCAACAAGCAAAGAAAACTTCTGATAGTCGAACCACAGACTACTTTGTGGACAAAATTATGTTAGATCAGATAACTAATTTTATTGTTTTGCTAATGCTATCCATATTATGCGTCATTTTAATCTTTATAGCTGGAATGTCACTTAATAAGATTTCTAAAACATGAGCATAATAAAATAAGTAGACATCCAAACCTGATTAAAGGCTTTGCTAAAGAAAATCTCAGGGTCCAATTCTGTTTAAAATGAGCCTTGAATTTCAGTATACTATAACATGTTGAATCAAGAGATACACATTCAAGGAGCACCTGGGTGGCTCAGTGGATTAAAGCCTCTTCCTTGGGCTCAGGTCGTGATCCCAGGGTTCTGGGATCGAGCCCCACATCAGTGGGCTCTCTGCTCGCCGGGGAGCCTGCTCCCCCACCCCCTCCCTGCTTCTCTGCCTGCTTGTGATCTCTGTCTGTCAAATAAATAAAATTTTTTTTTAAATCCTTAAAAAAAAAAGAGAGAGAGATACACATTCATTTTAAGAATACTGAAAGAGTTTTTGAATTGGAGCTTCCAGAGATAAACTTCTAGCGTAGGCTAGACATGGTTCTGGGTCATTCTTTGAGCTACCTTTGGACCTGTGATGCAGAATCTTACATTTATATCTCCACCATGTCTGGAAGGGAGCAGAAGCCCGACCAACCAACAGAATTGGAGAAGTGAGGAAACATTCCTCCCAACATTTCTCTAAACACACTCTTTTACCTCCATAGGGAAGTGGGGGAGACAAAAACTACTGCTCCCATCCCCAGCAACACTCCCAAATTACCTGAAAGTGGTGTTTCTTTAAACAGAAATTATTTGTAAACTGTTATTTCAGTGCGCTCACATATTTGCAGCAGGTGCAAACAAGGGAAAAATCACAGCTACTTTAATTTCTCAGGGCTGGGTTCACCATCAAATCACGCAATTGCTTCACAAATACAAGTACCTAACATCACAACATTAGGCCAACTGCAAATCAGCACCAAGTGTATTTGGAATTTGTGACAGTTTTCATGTCTCTAATTTTTAATACGTCTATCCCTTTCTGAGCATACTAATCAGTCCTGCGTGGTGTTGTGGCCCTGGATGGTTCAGAGAAGCAAACACTGACTTGTTGCTCACTTCATGTAACCATGCCCTTTGATATCTTTTTTTTAAGATTGTAATAATGCTGTGACTACTGCTGTTCCCAAATATTTTATTTATAAAATCTATCCTCCCCTAGGGCTGGTACAGAGGATCTACAAGCTGAAGGCTAGTCTATAAACTCCACTCACTCTAGGAGACTGAGCTTTCTCTAACATCAATCGCTGAGCTGGGAGTTTAGACAGAGAATACTAGCCGTGCTTCCCAATTGCAATATAGAAAGCAAAATCATCTCTTTGCAGATAGGTTTTCCTGTTGTGGCATTATTTAGACAAAAAGAGAAGTACGTTGTGGGGGTGACTGTGCCTTTTCTCGCAGTGGGAGTACGGGAAGTCAGTACTAAAGGCAAAAGAAAAAAAATGTTTTTAAAAGCCTTTCACCAGCTTTGTATTAACATCTGAATAAGAAACCTTACACAATATATTTCAAAAAAGTGACTAATGTTTATGTCACTGCACTAGTGATAAGTGACTCTGATGTTCCATAATGCTATTGTCAATAATAGGACAGCATGAGTCAAGGTGGGAGTTGGGGGGGGGGTTGGGGGGTAGTGCAGAAGAACACCACATTTTGTATCAGAACACCCGGGTCCTCAAAAGACACAAAGATTGTTCCTGTCCATCGTCATCTAAGTAGCCTTCCATCCACGAAATATTAAGCACGACTGGAGTTAACAGCTAAACTCTAGTCCATAGTTCGGACTTTCACTAAACTTTATTTAATAGCTAAAACAGGAAAGAAAAGTCGTTCTTCATCCCCTGTCTCACTAATGCCCAGCCAGGCCTTACCTGCTGCACCCCGCTGAGAAGACTGCCATGGCTCCCTCAAGACCCCATATTACTTGTCGATCCCAACTCCGTGAGAGGGGTTCTCTACCTACCCACCAGCCTGTCATTTTCCCTTTCTCTGTCCACGAGGCTTTAGTTCTTCTTGCCAATGAGTTTCTCCCACTTTCCCTCACATGGCTCAGAATGCTCTAGGCCCTTTTTTCTCTAGACTCTTGCTCCACTTCTGCTTACACAACAGTACAGCAACTTCTTCCGCTGTCTTCCTCAGACCCTCTGCCCAAGATCCTCAGTGTGAATATGGCACATGCTTAATCGAGTTGGTGACAGTCCAGCACCCATGCCAGGCGTCTGGATGTCAGTGCTCAGCATGGTTTGCTCTCTGAATCTTGGTCACGTGGGCTATTGATGATGAATATTGGGGATTCCCTCTCCACTTTCCTCTAAACGTCTCAGATTTTCACTCCTAAAATACTGTAGGGTGGGGGACCACTCCCTCTCTCCACCCCGACTCATACTTCCCACATCGCTACAGGTAGCCGTCTAGCCCACTGGTGATTCAGTCAGCAAACTCGAGTACAGTCTATAAGCCAAACGTTTGCTAGGCCCTGGGATTATAAAATGAATCAAATACAATCCCTGCTGTGAAAGACAAGTAGGCAGGTGACAAGTACGTTGATAGTTAATGAGAGAGGCTCACACAACACCTGTCAGGGCACAGAGAGGCTGCCGTGCAGCCTGCCCACCAGAGGCACCTGCTGTACTCCCCAGTGGGCTCATGGAGAAATTCAGTAACTGTGCCATGCCCTTTGTGGGACACATCGTGTATGAGAAGACAGCTGGAGAAACTTGTAGGCATTTACTACGTAAATCTCTCTGCAACCTGGAAAACTATGTTTGGGAAATCTCCAGGTTCTATCTGTGGTGTTCAACCATTCACATTTCATCTCTCTCTGCCTTCCCTTCTCTTTCATTTCTGTCTCTCTGTCTCTGTCTGTCTGTCTGTCTCTCTCTCTCTCTCATACGCATACACATACACACATCCCAAACACACATCTCTGCTTGGAAGACATCTAATGAATACCTTCTTCATTCGGAGTAAGAATACGTAACAATCAGATACATTAGGATATTATCAGTACAGATAGAGAGGTATCTCAGAGGATATCAATACTCATTCCTCCCCCCCCCCCAAAGCCATTCTGGCAATACTCTTCCTTACTGATGAATAAGCCACACTTATCAATAAGCCACTTTTCCTTATTGATAAATCAAGCCTGGGTAACTTCGGTTTGTGGGCATTTGCTCCTCATAGTGAATGAATGCCCCAAATGTACCCATTCCAGGCTCTATCCATTCCCTTGATTAACTGCTCCATCTGAGGGAAGCTCTCACAAGCCCAATTTGTAGTCATTTCCCTTCAGTCTATCCCAGAGGTAAAGGGTCCACACTCTACTGATGGACCAATTCAGTAACTGGGGTCTGTCCCCTTTATAGGACAATGTAAGTGAAATGCTCTGTCAGTATGCACTGCTATACAAATTTCGGGTTTTCAAAAGCTAAGAAGCAAAATGCCCAGTAGAAGGATATCAAAGCAATCTGTAATAATCCTGAAACTAGGTGGTCCGTACCTCCCCCCCCCCCCAAACGGATACTTAGAAACCGATGTGCTAAAGACACAGGAGTGGAATTGGACTAAATATCTCTTTGGGCAGCATGAAACTGAAGGATGTCTTGTATCCCATGCTCCGTCGTCTTTCAGATATAAAAAGAGAATGTAAGAAAGTGCAGCCTGGCTCTGCTGCTTGTTCACTTTTGAACTCTAGAAGGCATCCACCTCTAATTCAACCTGACACTGCTAATTTTGGCATTATAGCCTGAAATGAAAATCAATATCTATTTTGAGCTTGAACACAGAGTGACTGTACCTTGGGTAGAACATAGCAAGGCCCTTACTTTCAGTGATCTGTGGGTGAGGTAATAGAAATTTTCCAGTGTAGAGCATTGAAAACACGTATTCGGCTGGAATTTGATTGTTTCCTTAAAGTTCATCGTAAACTGTATTCTCCCACCCTCCTAAGGCCTATTAGAAGAGGCTTAGGGTTTTTGTATATTTTCCTTCTTAAAAACCCATGATCCTGAGAACATTTCCCACAAGAGACTTAGAGAGTTCCCCTGGCCTTTCCTGCTGGGACAAAAGGTCTTTGACTAATGTATGTGGAGAGTAAAAGGCTCAGGGCTAAGGACTTATTTCTCTTGTGATGTCAGCCTGAGAAGTTAGTTAATGCTTTTGCGGAGACAAATCCTAGCAGAGGAATTTATTTTGCATTGCATTTTGTGTTATCTTTGTTTTATATTTTCATTAAGATCTCTTCTTTCAGGAAGTGATATTATTAAAGCATGTTGCATATACGTAGCCTAATCTAATCTAACCTTTTATTTTATTCTGGCACACAGATCAACTGTTTTGGTTTTTTGTTTGTTTGTTTGTTTGTTTGTTTAAATCCAATTAGCCAACATACAGTACAAGGATAGTTTCAGATGTAGGGTTCAATAATTCATCAGCTGCATATAACACCCAGTGCTCCTCCCATCACATGCTCTCCCTAATGCCCATCACCCCAGGAAAACTGGACAGCCACATGTAGAAAGATGAAACTAGACCATTTTCTTACACCATAAACTGTTTTGTTTTAAAAGAGGGAGGGGAGGGAGGAAAGGAAAAGATAGGAAAAAGAGGGCAGGAAGGAGGAAGGAAGATTAGTTCAGACTGTTGTGTGTAAACAGATGTGTTTTTCAGTGTTCTGAAGCATTTTTTTATTTACAGTTATTAGGTACATTTGCTCAGCAAACTGATTTATATACCATCCTGACTATAAAGGAGGTCTATCTCTTTACAAATGGGATCCTCATATGCCCCCTTAAAGTTCTTCAGGGACCCCCAGCGGTACACTTTCTCTTGCTATTATAAAAGTGCCACAAACAATTCTTGTACTTGGGCTGTAGCAGAGTCTGCTGTCTCAAAGCATATACTTGGTCATAACCTAGAAGTCAGACTTTGGCCATCCAAGAGCAACATGTCCAGTTATACCCTTTAGCAAAAAACCCCCTTGGGGCTTCCCAAACCCAGAAAGGCCAGGTAGATGGACAAAAAAGCCCTAATTTCTTGGCATTTTCCAAAACAAACGTGAGACACAATGTTTTTTCACTAGAAAAATAGGAGTAACTATTCAGTACAGGCTGGAAGCTGATAGCCCAAGTGGAGTCTGGACAAGACTGGCGGGGGGGTGGGGCGGAGGGAGGAGCCTCTGTAGAGTAGGGGTTGTTCAGCAAACGAAGTGGTAATGAAAAGTGCCCCTTCTGGGACCAGATCACCCAGGTTCACATCACGGTCCCATCATTTACCAGTTGTGTCGTTTAGACTCTTTGGCCCTCTGCATATCCATCCGTAACCTGAGGATAATACTGTTATTCCATATATTAAATGTGGCAGTGCACATGAACCCACTAGGTTCCCGGAATGCTGACTACCGTTGTTAACAGAGGTTGCTGAGCCTCCTAGCATGATCCAGTAAAATCTAAAATCAAGATATTCGGTGCCATGAACAAAGGAGACTCACCCTATTTAGAGAAGGCTTCACAGAGGAGAAGCTTTTGAGTCATGTTGAAAGTTGGCTAGGAATTCACCCAGTAGCTGGAAGGAAACTCTGACCCAGGAAGGGTCAAGGTGTGTTTAAGGGATTGCAGTTTGAACAGGTTGCTAGAACATTTTAGGGATAGCTGCAACTTATTGAGAACGTACATGTGGAATGCTGGCGGCAGGAGAGAGGAAGGACTGGAGACTAAGACCAGAAGCAAGGAGCCCAGTTCAGAGGCTATTGCAATAGTCCAGAGAAGAGAATAGGTATGACTGGGACTAGATTACATCTGAAGGATATGAGTAGAAGTGAAGTGTGCCCCATACAAAGCATCTCAAGAATACAAATTTTAATCTTAAGCTCATTTTACAGTCATAATTTAGAAGAAGATAATGCACACAAATAACCAGAATATAAGGTAGAACATAATATGTGCTATAGAAGAGAGAAAGTGCTACAGGAGTTCCAAAAGACAGAAAGGCAACTTTAAATTGGAAACATAAGGAATGACTCATGGTGGAGAGGGCATGTGAACAAGGCCTTGAAGGTTAGCTTGGCCATACATAGACCAACAGAAGCAATACCATAAGCAAAGGCATCAAAACAAGAAAACGAGAGTTTTGTGCGAGGATTAGGGAGTTATAAATTATCAAAATGAACATTGCATTAAACTTTCTAAGCTGCAGAAATAGATGGTAGCCTAAATATGATTGATAAAACAAATACCAAAGCATCAGAAGAATTGCAAAGCTCCAAGTGCTTTATTTAATAATATTAAATCTTGAAAGCATACGATTCCCAGGGGTGATACACTCCTATATCAAAACACACCAGACTCATTCAGCCAAACAGCAAAACAAATGCTCATTGGGTGTGCCTACCACGTGCAAGGTAAAAAGTTGAAAGGCCATTGTCGGATTTTAGCAAATAACACTGAGATTATTCTTTACTAGTAAAACTCCATTACTGAGTTCAAGTCCGTAGTCTAAAATTTCCCTTAGTGACTTCTCCCAGTATCTGGGATTCTTACTGAACTCAAACTTTAAAATTTATTTGTTGGTTTTGTCCTCAGGAAAGACGGAAAGTCATTTTCTATAACATTCAATAGATCCTACTCTTCTTGTTGAATTCTAAGACATGTCCACCTTTTTCAATTTTTCTCATAATCTTCATCCTCTAATATGAATGAAGAGCTTATATATACACACTCTAGTTCTCTAGCTAATGTAATAGGCTTTAGATATTGGAAATTCACATTTTTCTTAAATCTAGAAAATTGAAAGTTACATTTTTTGTGTTTTCTAAAGCATTTCAAAACAAAATTTGTAGCTAAAATTGTATTCAAAATTGTTAATTTTGAAGAAATCCAATAATCAATTATAGAGAAATCAAAGAAAAATATCATTAATTGGCCAATCATTTTACTTAAAGAGATGCTGGGATTTAAAAGTTTATAGCTTTCCTTTGGCCAATAGTTTAACATTTCTTCTCTGTTATCTAGTATTTCCATTTATTAGAAAGGAAGACTTGCTCTCTTGTTTTCTCCTTAGAATGATGAGGAAACACCGTAGTCATTGGATGGTGTTCAGGCTACAGTTTAAGCTAGACAGTCTTGTGAATATTCATATCTGTTTTTTTAGAACTATCTCACTGATATGGTAAAAAGAGACTCCAGGGATCTCCCAGACAGAAGTAAAGGTCTAGGTCCACTGAAAAGATGTTATATTATGTTCCCATGCTAATAACAGCCTCACTTATTCCAGTATTTATCTGAAAATCATTAATTTCCTCAAGCTCTTATTTGAAGTGTTGAGAAAGCCACTCAGGAAGAGATTTCCAGTAGGCACTTGCCACTCTTAAGATGAAAGCCAGTTGATTTTAAACAATAAGTCACTCATTTCTATAGCTAGATAACACTATTCATAAAGTAGGATAAGGATGTAAATTCTATTTAAATAATAAGTCTCACAATATTTTAAAATATATCTCTACAAGTTATTAAGTATGAATCTATTACTTCTTTCAAGGAAAACAAGTTTGAAAATAGGTCTATGACTGCCATTATTTCACATAAACTCAGGATTTTTTACAGTTATGAGACTTACTTACGAAGGTATATAAAGTATATCTATACTATTTTATCCAAATATTCATATGTTGTTCAAAATATGCTAAATTCCATAGTATTTAAAATCCAACTAAATTAGAATGTTTGGAATTTACCATAAATTATTAGAATAAATCATTATCAGTTCATTGATGTTTCATTTGTTTATTTGAAAATTAATTATTGACTAAATACTATAAGCATTGTAAAGATCTTTAAGTTAGAATCTTTGCCTTCAAGAAATTTTCTCCTTTTTTAAGATTTTATTTATTTGAGAGAGAGTGAGCAGTCTCCAGCAACGGGGAGAGGGAAAAGGAGACTCCCCACTGAGCAGACAGCCCAACTCCCCGCTGAGCATAGAGCCTGATGCAGGGTTCAGTCCCAGGACCCGAGATCATGACCTGAGCCAAAGGCAGCTGGTTAACCAACTGAGCCACCTAGGTGCCCCTACCAAGAAATTTTCACTTTAATAGAGGATATAAGGTACATACAAATGAGTGTTTTGAAGGATACTTAAGAAAGGATTTTATCTTTATGGATGGGTTGAACTTAAAGGATAAGCAGGATTCTTTGACCAGGGGAAATAGCAGAAAAAATCTAGATCAGTGGAACAGAATGAACAAAGAACAGAATGAAAAAACTCAGAAATTCTGTGGAAAATGTCAAGGAAAAAACAAGAACAGTTTACCAGAGAATACTGACTTTGTGGGGGAAATAGTGGGAAATGAAGGTGAGCTGCATTAAGGTGGATAGCACTGAAAAGTTTGGGCTTGTATTTTAGTCACTGGGAAGCTCTCAAGGTTTTTATGCAAAAAGTCAAATGCTCAATGCAGCCCTTTCAGAAAATTCATCTGGGAGTAGAATATAAGACGGATATTGAAGAAGAGAAAGAAAGAAGCCAGGGACACCAGTTAGAAGGCTGCCATCATAAATCAGGTAATAGAGGATAAATTAAGGTGAAAGCTTCAAATACAGAAAGGAATGGTGAATAAAAATCCTAATATTAAGATATTTTAACTTATCCTTTTCTTTTTGATGTATGAATCACAGTTTGTACTGTTGATGATAACAATATTGTCCATTTCAGACACTTACTTTGGTGCTAAGTCTACAAAGACAAACCTCAGAGCCTCTTTCCCAATGATGTGATAAAATAAAAATAAGTAATAGCAACACTTTTATTCTTAATATATAAAAAACTTCCACAGTTGAGGTCTACCAAACTTTTAAGGAATAGATAATGCCAGTGGTGTTTATACTTTTCAAGATTATGGAGTGGGAGGGGAGGAAGGATCCAGTTGTTTTTATGGAACTAATATAAATTTTAATACAAAAATTTGACAGAGCACTAAAAAAGAATTATAGACCAATATCACAAGCAATGATACAAAATTTTGAATAAGTATAACAAATAGACTATTTAAAAGAATAACACACCCATGGACAATTGAGGTTTGTAACAGGAGTGGAAAGACAGTCCAGTATTAGGAAATCTATCAATACAACTCACTGCCACTGGAATAAGTCTATTCTTCCACTGTAAGAGTTAAGATGGACCTCAGACTTCTCCTACTCAACTAGAGATCCAGGTGTTCTGGAAAATGTCACTTCGCCTCTGCCTCCACAGGAGTGGCAGGAGTAAAGAGGGCACCTCAATTTCTATGAGCTCCAGGCAGAACTCCAACCTTGCTTCAGTTTATCACTCCCAGCTTTGCCCCACTATCTGTCTGAGGCTCTCAAGAGTCATCTCACTATCTCTGTAACTGTCTATTGCCATGGTGACAAAAATCCCTGATCTCCCAAGACTTTCTTTTCCATGAGGTCTTCTCTTACCTTTTTTCTAATATCATCTTTCAACCCTCTTCAACTACTGAAATCCTTCAATAAGCTCTCAGGAATACATGGTTAGAAAAACAACCTCCAGTTTTTCTCCCAACATTCCCTTTGCTGCCTCATGCAAAGTCAAACCTGGCTATCCCCCAAGGACACCTCTTTCTCTGCAATTCTCTCAAGCGATGGCAGTTTTCTCATCCATAGCCTAGGGGCCATTGAACCTGCAAAATGACAAATAGCCTTGGCCATATTGTCCCTCCTTGCTCACTAAAACTCTACCTACAAATCTCAAGTAATGAAACTGTACTCTTCAACCTCTTTGGGTTTGCAGTTTTCTATCTCCATGTATCTCCTCTCATTCCTTGAAGCTTTTAGCTCCTGGCTCATTGTCCATCATCCTTATGCCTGTTAATTTTTGGTAATTTCAGTATCCACGTACTGATCCCTCCAACATTTTCCTCTCTCACTTTCTAGGCGTCTTCTCCTTCAATGTCCTTGTCTTCCATCTTACCTTACCCTCTCATCCTCATGGTTAAACCTAGACCTGCCAATAACAATAACGGCACTGCCCTTCACAAATTCAATTTCAAGCATCCCCTGATCTCCTGGCCTTCCAGTTTCCTTAATATAATAAACAGGCTTCTAACAGGACCTATATCATCAGTTGATCCTACCACCTTTTCATTTTCCTTTGGTTTCCTCCTGTCCATCCCTCTGACCCGTATTCCCAAATTCCCAGCAAACATTAATTGTTGGGATTCAATAATGAGTAACAAAATTTCTAGGAATTCCCCCAAATCATAACGTATTCTTAAAATACTTCCATGGTCTTCATACTCTTGACTTACTGTTGATAAATTGAAAAGTCTATAATCTGGGGCATCTGGGTGGCTAAGTTACTTAAGTGTCTGTCTCACTCTTGATTTCAGCTCAGGTCATGGCCTCAGGCTTGTGAGATAAGGCCTGTGTAGTGTAGAGCTCCACACTTAGTGCAATATCTGCTTGAGATTCTCTCTCTCCCTCTGCCTTTGCCCCTCCCCCTGCTTGTGCTCTCTAAATAATATCTAAATACATAAATAAAATCTTTAAAAAGCAGTCTATAATTTTAAAAAATATAGATATCTAAAGAAATAATGAGTTGAGTAAAAAGAACTATTGCCTATAGTGAATATTCAAACATGAGCAAGTGCCAGTAAACCTTACTGGGTAAGTATTCAAATAACATAATGTTCCAATCCCCTTGCAGTTGAATAGTGCTGCTCAGAATCACATATCAAAAATGTGAATTTGAGGATTTTGTTTGTTTGTTTCAAAACCTTATTTCTTGGAATACCACTCATTGAATTTGTATTAAGTATACTACTTGTGTAAGCTGAATAACACTTATTTTATTTGCAAGAAAAACTTACTATCAGTAGCAGACAGTGCCACACATACTTATAAAATGGCAATAGCTAAAAGCAAGATGGACCGGATCATGACTACTTCTCTCTTACATGTTCTCATTAACTTTCCCGGAATGTCAGCTTTAACTTTAATCCAAGTGTCAGCATTTCCTGTACTTGCCTTCAACTTAGTGCTAGTGGACTTCTTTAAAAAAAAAAAAAAGTAACATCTTTACATTGTTAAGCTTTAATTCTCAACAGGGAATTATAATACTTTTATCTGTTTTCCTAACTAATTAACTTATCTCTTATAATGCAATTCAGTATTCAGTAAAACATACAAATTCCCTAAAATAGTCCAGGAAAAAGTTCTACATGAAACCACTCTGTCCATAGCAGCTTAAAGTCTGTGACTCATCCCTTGCCCCTCTTTCTTCTTCATACTTCCCAGGTAACACCAAAACCATAACACTAAATAAATTCACTTCACTGTCTACTTCTTGTTTGCATCCATGCAACTGAATGTTGCTGCAAAAACATACAGCCACACTGACTGATGCCATTTTAAGTGATCATGGTCACTAACCTAAAGTTGGTCCTTGATGCTAACCCCAGTCCTTTCATCCCCATGGTTCATTCTCCCTTCACTTCTCCCAGCCAACTATTTCTTATTTTGTCCCCTTTACTCAAAACTCCAACACTTCCTCTCCCATCTTTACTCTCAATTGATGATTCCTCTTCCTCTTTCACCAAAAAACAATCAAAAAAGAACTTCAATAATGTATCATCCCTACATCTATCCACCCACCTACATATCTGCTCAATATACATTGTCTCCTGTTACTAAAGATTGACTGTCTCTCCACCTGTAAAATATAGCTCAACCATTCTTGTGTTCTTAAAGCCATTACCTCCAGCAATTCTCCCCTTTCTCCCTCTGCATCAAATGGTCTATAGGTCGTTCTCATCAGCATAGTTTTTTGCTGTAATATCTCTTACCTTCAAAACATTTCTTTTTGGGGGCACCTGGGTGGCTCAGTGGGTTAAGCCTCTGCCTTCAGCTCAGGTCATGATCTCAGGGTCCTGGGATCGAGTCCCCCATTGGGTTGTCTGCTCAGTGGGGAGCCTGCTTCTCTCTCTCCCTCTGCCTGCCTCTCTGCCTACTTGTGATCTCTGTCAAATAAATAAATAAAATCTTAAAAAAAAAATTTTCTTTTGACCTCACAATCCCCACAATTTATTGCCCCCATTTTTCGGCTACACTTCATAGCTAGATTCTTTATAATAATCATCTATATTAGCTCTTTCTAATCACTGTCTTCCCATTCTCTCCTGAACCCTCTTGCATCAGGTTTCTAGTCCCATCTTCTACCAAAACTGTTCTTCTCAAACTCACTGATGACTTTCACGTTCCAAATCCAATAGTCATTTTCCCATCCTTCTCTACTTATTTGACATCTCAGCAACACTGAACAAAGTTGGTCACTAGCTGCTCCTTCTCAGTCTCCTTTGCTAGTTCCACTTAATCCTCCTGATATTTAAATGTTATAGTGAGGGCGCCTGGGTGGCTCAGTGGGTTAAGCTGCTGTCTTCGGCTCAGGTCATGATCTCAGGGTCCTGGGATCGAGTCCCGCATCGGGCTCTCTGCTCAGCGAGGAGCCTGATTCCCTCTCTCTCTCTCTCTGCCTGTCTCTCTATCTACTTGTGATCTCTCTCTGTCAAATAAATAAATAAAATCTTAAAAAAATATATTTAAATGTTATAGTGACCCATGGCCCAAGCTTCAGTTTTTTCTCTCTTCTATTTGCACTCATTCTTTTATTAATCTCAACCAATTTCATGGCCTTAAATATCACCTATGGTTCTATTGAGAATCATTAATAATTCTCAATCATTAACTGAGAATTAGTAGTGCTCTCCCCTGATTTCCAGACTTGTGTACACAAATTCCTATGTGACATCTTCACTTGGCTATCTAAGAGACATCTCAGACTTAAGTGTCCAGAATCATATTCTCATCAGTCACCTCAAATGGGCGCAAATAGAGCTCTCCCAGGCTTTCATGTCTCAATTAATAGGTGCTTCCCCTTCCATTTGCACAAACTTAAAAGCTGAGTGTCATCCCTAATCTCTTCACACACCACATCAATTCTGCCAACAAATCTTGTCAGCTAGTCCTTGAAAATATATCCAGTATCATGAAACTTCTTATTGTCTCCACTACCATCAGCATGGTCCAAGCCACTGCATATCTTACTTAGACTGTTGAAATAGCTTCCCGTACAGTCTATTCTCAAAAAGCAGTCAGAGTCATTATTTTAAAATACAAGTTAGGTTATGTCACTTCTCTGCTTGAAATTTCCTTCCAAAATGATTTTCCATCTCACATGGAGTAAAAGCTAACACAGTGAAAATGGCCTCGAGACCCTGCATGACTGGCCCTCTGTCACCTCTTCGATAGTCATTCCTACTATCCTTCGCCTGACCCTTGCTTATGCTCTTCTTCCCACACAGGCTTTCTTTCTGTTCCTGGAACATACCAGACATGCTTCCACCTCAGAACCTTTGTGCTTGCTGTTCCTTTTGCCTGTGTTCTTCCAGATAGTCCCTGGCTTATTTTCCTTGGAATTTTCTCCAAATACCAGACTTTTTTAAAAAAGATTTTATTCATTCATTTGACAGAGAGAGCACAGCAGGGGGAGCTGCAGCAGAGGGAGAGGGAGAAGCAGGTTCCCCACTGAACAAGGAGCCTGACCAGGTCTCTATTCCAGGACCCTGGGGTCATGATCTGAGCCAAAGACAGATGCTTAACTGACTGAGACACCCAGGTGCCCCCAAATATCAGACTTTTTAAAGTTGCAAACCAGTTTCCATATATGCACTCCCTATATGTATATACCCTTCCCTCTGTAGCATATATTATCTGGAATGCCATGTTTTGCTTTTTAAATACTATCTGTTTAACCACTAGCATAGACGCATTATAGGCACTCAATAAGAATTTGTCAAATGAATGAACAATTGAAAAGAGAAAGATCAAATGATCATCTCAATGGATGTTCATAACACATTTAATAAAATTCATCATTTATGTTAGGAATAATTCCATTAAAGACAATAATAAAACAAAGAGCCCCATGATCACTGCTATCACTTAACATTATTATAAAGAAAGAACATATATAAGAACTGGATAAGGATGAGAAGAGTGTACACTTATTTACATAGATATAAATCACTGAATTGAAAAATTAAGGAAAAGCAAATGAAAAACATTATGAGAGTGGTAAGATGGTTAAGTACAATATTAGCATGTAAAATTCAATAGTTCTGCTTAAATGTAGAAAGCTGAAAAGAATGTCATTCTCACCTTTACTGCAACAACAATAACAAAAAACTAGAAAATCTACAAAACAAACTTCTTAAATTCATAGGGGACCTAAGATCACAGGGCAGCCAACCCAACTCTACAACTAAAAGAGAAAAGAGTGACAACATATCTTTATAAAAATAAAACATTTCTGCATAACAGAAATACCACAAACAAAATTTAAAAAATTTAAAAAAATGAACTTGGAAAAAAATGTGCAAATGTCATAAAGGTCTCATTTCTTTTACATATAAAGATCTCATAAATCAATAGGCAAAATCTTTATAACCCATTTTTTATTTTAATGGGTTAAAATAACGGGTTTTTATGTGTTTTAATTTTTATTTTAATGGAGAATTTACTAAAAAGTAGATTTTAACATAAGATGTGCTGAAATTTATTCATGATAAGAAAAATGTGAGTTAAAACTGTAAGAAGCAATTTTTCAGCTATCAAATTGGCAAGTTTGATAATGTAATATGTTGGTGAGCATGTGATGATAAAGGATCTCCCACATATTAATGGCAAAAAAATAGATGCAACATTTAGGAAGAGTAGTTTGTCAGTATAGAAATTTTAAGTGTACAAAGCTTTGAACCAGTAATTCTATATTTATCCAACAAATAGACCAACACTGTCATTCATTCATTCACTCAACTATTTACTAAATATCTCTACAATCTCTATGTGGTAAGTATTGCCAGAGGCACTAGATATACAGCAGCAAACAAAACAAAATCTCTGCCTTCATGGAGCTTACTCACTAGAGGGGACTCTAGACAGCCAAAAAAATAAACTTATAACATTATATATGTAGTATAATGTAATATAATATAGAGAGTAGTAAAATGTGTCATATATAAATTTTACATGGAGCTATATAGATACAAAATAGATACAGAGAAAGAGAGATGGAATGGGACAGTTCTATTTTAGGGAGAATGGAAAAGAAGACTTTTCAAAAGAGGTAACATTTTAGGAGAGACCTAGATGAAGTAAGGGAGTGAACCATAATCATTTCTCAGGGAGACAACAATCCAAGCTGAAGGAAAAGCTAATGCAGAAGACTCACAGATGTTCAAGGGTTGATTTATAGCATCGTAATAATAAAAGACTACAAGCAACTTATCAAACAAGACGTTTAGTGACTGTTTAAACTGTAGTATATCCATATGTGGAATACTATTCCAGTGTTATCAATGAATGAGTCAACTCCATTTGTATTAAGAGAGAATAATCAAGAGAATGAGAAGACTAGTCACAGACTGGGAGAAAATATTTGCAAAAGACACTTTTGATAAAGATCACTATTTTAAAAATACAAAAAAACTCTTAAAGGGGCCCCTGGGTGGTTCAGTCAGTTAAACATCTGCCTTAGGCTTAGGTGATGATCCCTGGGTCCTGGAATGGAGCCCCGTGTCAGTCTTCTTGCTCAGCGGGGAACCTGCTTCTCCCTCTCCCTTTGCTGTTCCCCCTGCTTGTACCCTCTCTCTCTTTCTGTCAGATAAATAAATAAATAAATAAATAAAATCTTTAAAGAAAGAAAACCCAACACCAAGAACACAAGCAACCTGAAAAACCCACAAACCCACAAACAACCTGATTTTTAAAATGAGACAAAGATCTGGACAGACACTTCACCAAAGAAGATACACAAGTGGCAAATAAGCATATAAAAAGATGCTCCATATCATTTGTCATTAAGGAATTGCAAATTAAAATGAGATACTACTACACACCTATTAGAATTGCCAAAACCTGCGATGTGATGACACCAAATGCTGACAAGAATTTGGAGCAATGATAACTCTCATTTATTGCTGGTGGGACTGCAAAATGTACAAATTAAACATAGTTTTATTATACCATCCAGCTATCGCACTTCTTACTTGAGCCATCAAGGCAAGAAAAGACACAGAGAAACCTTAAATGTATATTATTACATGAAAGAAACCTGAATCTGGGGCATTTGGGTAGCTCCTTTGGCTAAGCAACTGCCTTTGGCTCAAGTCATGATCCCAGAGTCCGGGAATCGAGTCCCGTGTTTAGCTCCCAGCTCCATGGATAATCTGCTTCTCCCTCTGACCTTCTCCCCTTTCGTGCTCTCTTTCACTCTCTCTCTCTCAAATAAATAAAGAAAATCTTAAGAAGAAAGAAAGAAAAAAGAAACCTGAATCTGAAAAAGTTATATACTATATGATTTCAACTCTGTGGCTTTCTTGGAAAGGCCAAAACTATGAAGACGGTAAAAAGAAAAAAAAAAAATCAGTGTTTGCCATGGATTGGGGTTGAAGGAAGGAAGAGAACAGAGGATTTTTAGGGAGGTAAAACTATTATGTATGATATTGCAGTGGTGGATACATGTCATTATATATGTGTCCAAGTCCATAGAATATACAACACCAAAAGTGAATCCTAATGTAACCTGTGGACCCAGGTAAAAATGGTATGTCAGTGTAGGCTCATTGATTACAACAAATGTACCACTCTAATGGGATATATTAATAATAGGAGAGGCCATGTGTGTAAGGGTATGGGGTATATGGGAACTCTGTACTTCCCACTCAGTTTTGCTGTGAACCTAAAACTGCTCTAAAAACTAAGTCCACGTTTAAAAAAAAACAAAAACAGAGAATGATATCTAATAAATACTGTTCCTTTAAAAGTACAGAAGTGTGTGTGAAGTATGGTGACATTTGTGTATAGACAAGACATAAATATGTATTATATATTCCTATGTGAACATATATATTTTTTATCCTTTTACATATGCATAGATTTCTTCCAAAATGATACCCAAGACACAGTAACAGTAATTGCCTCTAGGGAGGGGAACTAAGTACCTGGGGGTCAAAGCAGGCAGATTTTTCACTGTCCAACCCTAAAAAAGAGGTACCATGTGCATATATCACCTATGCAAAAAAACAGTTTCAGAACTAAACATGAGCAGGGAATAATTAGAGGATTCTTGGCGCTTATTTTAGTCTGTTGGGCTGCTATAACAAAAATACTATAGATTGGGTGGCTTATAAAAAACAGGATTTTATTTCTCAGTTCTGGAGACAAAAGATCAAGGTACTGGCAGATTCCGGATCTGGTGAGAGCCCACTTTGTGGTACATAGCACGTCATCTTTTCCCTCTGACCTCATATGGTGGGAAGGGTGACAGAGCTCCCCAGGGCCTCTTTTATAAGAACAGTAATCCCATTCATGAGGCCTCACCTCTAAACACCCTCACATTTGGCATTAGGATTTAACATGTGAATTTAGGGGGAGACATAAATAGTCTATATGGGGGCCTATTATTTTTTCACTCATAAAGGATTTAATAAAATCTTCCTCTGTAATAATGTCTGCACAATAAGACTATTCTAATCGCTTTACTTTCCAAAGTTTAAATCCCTTTACTACACTTAGTTTCTATTTTTATAGTTTAGAAAAAATGGCCTCCATAGAGTCATCAGTGCTCTTTAATGTCATTCTAAATATGTTGTTGGTATACCATCTTAATGAAAAGTATTACTCAACCCTGGGTAGGATAAACAGGTACCAAAGAGAAACATGTAATTATGTAATAGTATTTAAATAAGAAAACAGGTCAGTCAGAGTAGGGGGATAACTGAGATAGGAGGGCAGAAGCTGTGTCAGGGAAATTTTTTAAATAGGTAGTTTAGGTATATCAATATAAGGGACTCTATTCAAGTTAATATGTAATTTACTGTCTCAGTATGTATGATGAGATGCTGTATGATGCTAGAGCAAGTCAACAAAGTTTAAACTACATAATTTTGTTTTATTTCTTAAAGATTTATTTATTTATTTTAAGGAGGGAGCACAAGCAGGGGGAGGGTCAGAGGCAGAGAGAGAGAATCCTCAAGCCAGCTCCCTGATATGCATGGAGTCCTCCAGGGGCTAGATCCCACACCCAGAAAGGATGACCCCAGCTGAAACCAAGGGTAGGTCGCTAAACCAACTGAGCAACTGAGGCACCCCTAGGGTTTTATTTTTTATTCTCAGTTTCCTAGGTAACATAAAAATGGCCAGAATTTTTTTTAAAAAAAGACAAGAATAATGAACATACATTTTAATGTATTTTATATTTATATGTATTTTAATATGTTTATATTATATTTATTTATATATGTATAATTATGTATATAATTATAAATATGTACACAAAAATATATAAGTGTATGCAAATATATAAATTTGATATTGTCTTATCACTATAAAGCTTATTTTATATTTTTCTTCAGCTTAATTATCCAAAAGGAAGTAGCCATAAACGTAGTCTTTTTCCAGTAACTCTTATTATCTCAATCGGTATTATTATTTTTCAGATCTTCCCATTCACTAAAGCATAAGTTAAGTAGCATCTTTCCACATAAAATATGTCTGGTTTTAAGATATAGTGCCTTTTTTATTCCTCAACTACAGTGCAGAAGAGCTAAAGAAGATAAACTTGAACAGCAGAAATTATTTGTTGTAGGGATAAACAATCTTCCAATTCTGCTAATTTTTCTCTCTTCTTCCCTCTGTAACCACACACACTATAGTTCCATAACTGAAATGGGGAAAGTAGACTCAATAGTCTCTTTGCTCTTTAAAATACTGAATCCAAGTAAATTAATACAATTTGTGTAGCTGACACCTTCTTTCATTAAGACAGTAAGGAACAATTAAATTAAGTATTTCTTTAAACTTTTAAATTATTTTAAGCAATTGTACGTAAAAATCTCATTTCTTCTCTCAAGGTCTTCAGAAATTGTGACTAAAAGCTTAAACATTTCCTACTTTACTTGCAAGATAAGCATATAATACATTCAAGAGGAAAACCAGTTCTTAAAAATGGAGTACTTATTATGTACTAATTAAAGAGTTGTCCATAGATCTTGCTAAACAATTTGTTTTAATTATCTGGCACTTCAAACCAATAGCTTTGTCTTAATTATGTATATTTTGACAGATACATAATGTGTATCTGTGACAGAGATCACAAGTAGGCAGAGAAGCAGGCAGAGAGAGAGGAGGAAGCAGGCTCCCTGCTGAGCAGAGAGCCTGATGCTGGACTCGATCCCAGGACTCTGGGATCATGACCTGAGCCAAAGGCAGAGACTTTAACCCACTGAGCCACCCAGGTGCCCCATGTTACTTTTCAAAAGAGAAAAGTCTATAACCTGAAGGCTGCAAAGAAATGGTGATCCTATACTTAAATTCAAACCACAAAAAGTTTTTAAAAAACAACTTCTGGTTATCTGTAAGTCAAAAATATATGCACAGTTTTATAATGTGCACACACTGAGGGAACATGCTCTAACACAGAGATTGTCTGATTTTCAGATTTTTGACCAACCAATCAAGCTATCAAAGAATCTGAGTCCCACAATGGAAAACCCATCAGGCTTATTATTGCGGAGATAAGCATTTAAATGCATTTATATGTATTCTGTTATTGTCTTAGTATTTATTTTGAAACTCTGCGCTCCCTACTGGGCTATCCTAAATTAATTGCTTTGAGAAATTGTACGTAAAATTGTCATTCCTTCTCTGAAGATCAGGCAGTATTCCAGAGAGTTAATGCCATGATTGCACTTGAGCTCCAAGCTGTCCCTTTGGCCGTGTATTCTGAATTCATCTAATTTGAACACTGCAGCAAACTGTACACCAGCAACTATCCCACAAATGTGTTTCTCATTTGGTGGGTGCTCAAAGAATTTCCGTTGAATGAATGGCAAATTAATCGAGTTTACTAGTTGAAAGACACAGTGCACGTTCAACATAAATTATACTCACTACTGGTAAAGCAGTTTAAAATTGTATCATTCTGAGAATGGCGTAACATGAATCTCCCTCTCATTCATTATTGTACAAGTAAAATTTAAAAATATGTTTAATCAAAAGAGTATTCCTGGAGCAATTGGTTTGCTACTTGGAGTTCTACAAAATACATAGTGACCCAGAGCTGGTCTATGTAACATTATCAGAGTCTTTGTGTATGATTTTTACTTCTCATTGTCCTTGCCTTCTGTGAGGAATGACTGACCGCCTTTCCTTGTGATATCTAAGCTTTTAGGAGTGTTGTTTTATCTATTTTTTATGACCAACCTTACACTTGTTAAGTGTAATTTTTGCTTTTTGTAACATAAAAAAAAAAATCTGTGATATGGTGCCCCATGAATTAACAAGAATGGCTGGACAAAAGACAAGAAATCTTTTAAAAACAAATGTTCACATTAAATACCTTGGATAGGTAGGCCTTCTGGGTATTTTTCTTTAATGCAACAAAAGTGCACCATTTCTGTTTTCAGAAATAGTTTCTTTCAGATACTGAGCTTGTCTAAAGTCATATTACATAAGTAAGGGCTTAGTTTGTACATTAGTCTTTACATCTTTGAAGCTTACTAAATCCTCCTTTGATCAATCTGATATCAAACAGATCCATATTGATTTCATCTACACTTGTTTATGGTATTTATTTTGATACATCTAAGATTAAAAGCCAAATTAACAAGTGTAATCAATTTTCTTAGTGTTAGAGAAGAGGCCTCCAGTACCCTTAGACACATTCACCCAGGAATAAAAAACTCAAGCAAAGATGTTGTAATAAATGGATCGATTTATTCAATCACTGGACATAAAAACATTAGCCCTGGGAAAGCGCTTTCCTCTAAGAGCTTTAGCTACTGAGTTTCACTTCTCTTGTACCAAATGATTTGCATTTTTAGAGAAATTTCATGTCTGCAGTGAGCTCCAGTGAAAACATGAATAAATTGCTTTCTTTCCCTCTTTTTCTGACTTTATGAAGCTGAATCCATTAGGGGTCAAGTCAAAGTATAATGAAAAAAAGGCAACAACTCATGTGATGGAAATCCTGGATTAGGTTTCTCCCTAGTCCAAGCTCAGCTGTCCTGGCCTAAGTATTGGATTAGTGGTCTGCAGAGAGATCCCTGGAGCATGTGGCAGTTTTTTTAACTGCAGCTTTAGAAACAGTCTCTAGACGTCAAGAAATTGAAGAGACAAACAACAATTAAGAAATAAGTAGGTTTTCCATAGCAGTTCTCCACAAAGTGGAGTAAAATCAACTTCTGCAGGACTGACACAAAACAGTTGCATCAGAGGTTTTTTGTTATAAGCTACTTTTGAATTCACTGGAGTGAGAGTGAGTGCAGAAGTTTTAAGCATGCACTTTGGATCTAACCTGACCTGAGTGGGAATCTCCACTCGCTTAGTTATACATTGTATGATATTGAGCAGCCTTCAATCTTTGGTTTCCTTATCTGTGCACCAGAGATGATAAAACCTGGAACATAGGGTGGTCTGGAGGTTTTAAAAAGACCTTATCCCATTACCTAGCACAAAATACATTCTGCATTCACGGAAACAAATCTAATTTTTACTTATGATCTGGATGTTGCTACTGAGCCAAAGACAAGCAGCTACCACTACTTATACTGAGCCTGGGATTCTGCATTTCTAATACACTCCCAGTAATGCTGATGCTGCTGGTTTGGGGAACACGCTGAGAGACCACAAACATATAAATGACCTGGAAAATGATACTAATTTTAATTTTTTTCTTTGCCATTATTTTAAATCCATTCACTTTCATAAAAATTAGAAAGGAAGCCTACCTCATCTGAGATCATAAGGATTTGATTTATGGTTTTGGTGGAGGAATTGGTTGTTTTTTAAGAAAGATTTATTTCTAAGTACTACCTTGCTGCTGATAAGGTACATATTTACTCATATAACTATATTTGGACTGGATATTGGATACCTGCATTATGTTTGACAATCTCAGCATACATTTAAAATTCAATTTGTGCAAAAATATTAATTTTTTCATCTCTAGATTAGTCATTAAACATGTCATTCCCTATATAATCCTCTGTTTTGAAGTAGTCTGTCCATTAGAAAAACATGGAGTTTGTATATTTTCCAAACTCTCTTATCTTCACAAAAGTATCAGAAAAACAATCCAAATCCATCTATCAGCATTTAGATTCCTACTACATATATTATACTTCATCTGATTTGGTAAAAAAAATAAATAAATAAACTTCAAAAGTGCCAGTCAAAAGTCACAACACTGAAAAATACAATAACTGAACTGAAAAATACACTAGAAGGGTTCAACAATGGACTAGTGAAGTAGAAGACCTAGTAACCTAGAATACAGGGCTGTGGAACTTACTCAATAGAGCAGCAAAAAAAAAAAAAAAATCTAAAAAAGTAAAAATAGCTTAAGAAACCTATGGGACGACATCAACAACAACAAACAGCATTTGGATTATAGGGGGTCCAGAAAGAGAAGACAAAGGGAAAGAGGCAGAAAACTTACTTGAAGAAATAGTTGCTGAAGTCTTCCCCAACCTGGGGAAAGAACCAGACACTTAGGTCCAGAAAGCCCAGAGAGAACCATACCAAGACAATTATAATTAAAATGTCAAAAGTTAAAGATGAGAGAATCATAAAAGCAGCAAGAGAAAAACAACTTAGTACATGCTAGGGAGTCTCCATAAGACTCAGTCAAGCTGATTTTTCAGCAGTAACTCTGCAGGCCAACATGGAATGGCATGATGTATTCAAAATGTTGAAAGGAAAGAACTTTCAACCAACAATACCCTACCCAGCTAATCTGTCATTCAGAATTGAAGGAGAACCAAAATGTTTCCCAGGTAGACAAAAACTAAAGGAGTTATCACCACTAAACAGGCCTTATAAGAAATGTCAAAGGGGTTTTTTAAGTTGAAAAGAAAAAAGAAAAAAAGACACTAATGCATAATAAGAAAGCATATTATCTTTTCATTGGAGAAGATAAATGTGTAGTAAGAATACTGGATTAAACACTTATAAAGCTAGTATGAAGGTTAAGAACAAATTAGTAATATCAACTATAATTATAATAATTAGTTAAAGGATATATGAAATAAAAGATGTAAAATATGAAGTCAAAAACATAAAATAGGGGAGGATAAAAATGTACAGTTGTTAGAATACATTCAAATATAAGTTGCACTAACTTAAAATAGACTTCTCTAGAGAGACTGTTATATATGAACCTCATAGTAACCACAAAGCAAAAACAATAGAAACACAAAAGATTAATGAGAAAGGAATCTGAACAATCCGAACAAAAGAAGTTCATCAAGTCACAAGGAAAGAACAAGAGAAGAAAGGAACAGAGAGGAACTACAAAAACATCCAAAAAACAAAATGGCAATCAGTTCATACCTATCAATAATTACTTAAAATGTAAATGGATTACACTATCTAATCAAAAGATACAGAATAGCTAAATGGATTAAAAAACAAAACTGTTTGGGGGAGGAGTCAAGATGGCGGAGAAGTAGCAGGCTGAGACTACATCAGGTAGCAGGAGATCAGCTCAATAGCTTATCTAAACATTGCAAACACCTACAAATCCAATGGGAGAGCAAAGAGAAGAAGAACAGCAACTCTAGAAACAGAAAATCAACCACTTTCTGAAAGGTAGGACTGGCGGAGAAGTGAATCTAAAACGACGGGAAGATAGACTGCGGGGGGAGGGGTCGGCTCCCGGCAAGCGGCAGAGGAACGGAGCACAAAATCAGGACTTTTAAAAGTCTGTTCCACTGAGGGACATTGCTCCAGAGGCTAAACCAGGGTGAAGCCCACACGGGGTCAGCATGGCCCCAGGCCCCGCAGGGTCACAGAAGGATCGGGGGTGTCAGAGTGTCGGAGAGCTCGCAGGTATTAGAACGGAGAAGCCGGCTGCAGAGACAGAGCCATGGACTGAACTCTCAGCTCGGGGTTACCTTGAACTGGTCGCGGGCTGGGTGAGCTCGGAGCGCGGCTAGAGGCTGGGGATACGGGAGTGATTAGGTGCTGTCCTCTGGGGGCGCACTGAGGAGTGGGGCCCCAGGCTCTTGGCTCCTCCGGGCCGGAGACTAGGAGGCCGCCATTTTCATTCCCGTCCTCCGGAACTCTACGGAAAGCGTTCAGGGAACAGAAGCTCCCAAAAGCGAACCCGAGCCGATTACTTAGTCTGGCCGCCGGTAAGGGCGGTGCAATCCCGCCTCGGGCAAAGACATTTGAGAGTCACTACAACAGGCCCCTCCCCCAGAAGATCAACAAAATATCCAGCCAGGACGAAGTTCATCTATCAAGGAGAAAGCAGGTTCAATTCCTAAGACAGCAGAGCAATTCCAGAGGAGGAGAAAGCAAAGCACGGAACTCATGGCTTTCTCCCCATGATTCTTTAGTCTTGCGGCTACTTCAATTTTTTTTTCTTTTTTCAATTTTTTTTTTTCTTTTTTCCTCTTCTGCTAAATTTTTTAAAAACTTTTACCCTTTTCTTTTTTAACGTTTTTTGACTAGTTCATCTAAATATATATATTTTTTCTTTCTTTTTTATATTTTTTTATTTGTTTTATTTTTTAAATTTTTTTCTTTTTTTTTCCTTTTATTATTTTTTTCTTTTTTTTTTCAGAACCTGTTTTTATCCCCTTTCTCCCCCCCCACAATTAGGGGTCTCTTCTGATTTGGTTACAGCGCATTTTTCTGGGGTCTTTGCCACCCTTTTAGTAGTTTATTTGCTCCTTCATATCCTCTTATCTGGACAAAATGACAAGGCGGAAAAAATCACCACAAACAAAAGAACAAGAGACAGTACCGAAAGCTAGGGACCTAATCAACACAGACATTGGTAATATATCAGATCAAGAGTTCAGAATGATGATTCTGAACATTCTAGCCGGGCTCGAAAAAGGCATGGAAGATATTAGAGAAAACCTCTCTGGAGATATTAAAGCCCTTTCTGGAGAAATTAAAGAACTAAAATCTAACCAAGTTGAAATCAAAAAAGCTATTAATGAGGTGCAATCAAAAATGGAGGCTCTCACTGCTAGGATAAATGAGGCAGAAGAAAGAATTAGTGATATAGAAGACCAAATGACAGAGAATAAGGAAGCCGAGCAAAAGAGGGACAAACAGCTACTGGACCATGAGGGGAGAATTCGAGAGATAAGTGACACCATAAGACAAAACAACATTAGAATAATTGGGATTCCAGAAGAAGAAGAAAGAGAGAGGGGAGCAGAAGATCTATTGGAGAGAATCATTGGAGAAAATTTCCCTAATATGGCAAAGGGAACAAGCATCAAAATCCAGGAGATGCAGAGAACCCCCCTCAAAATCAACAAGAATAGGTCCACACCTCGTCACCTAATAGTAAAATTTACAAGTCTTAGTGACAAAGAGAAAATCCTGAAAGCAGCCCGAGAAAAGAAGTCTGTAACATACAATGGTAAAAATATTAGATTGGCGGCAGACTTATCCACAGAGACCTGGCAGGCCAGAAAGAGCTGGCATGATATATTCAGAGCACTAAACGAGAAAAACATGCAGCCAAGAATACTCTATCCAGTTAGGCTATCATTGAAAATAGAAGGAGAGATCAAAAGCTTCCAGGACAAACAAAAACTGAAAGAATTTGCAAACACCAAACCAGCTCTACAGGAAATATTGAAAGGGGTCCTCTAAGCAAAGAGAGAGCCTAAAAGTAGTAGATCAGAAAGGTTCAGAGACAATATACAGTAACAGTCATCTTACAGGCTAATAATGGCAGTAAATTCATATCTCTCAATAGTTACCCTGAATGTTAATGGGCTAAATGCCCCAATCAAAAGACACAGGGTATCAGAATGGATAAAAAAAAAAACAAAACCCATCAGTATGTTGCCTACAAGAAACTCATTTTAGACGCGAAGACACCTCCAGATTTAAAGTGAGGGGGTGGAAAACAATTTACTATGCTAATGGGCATCAGAAGAAAGCTGTGGTGGCAATCCTTATATCAGATCAATTAGATTTCAAGCCAAAGACTATAATAAGAGATGAGGAAGGACACTATATCCTACTCAAAGGGTCTGTCCAACAAGAAGATCTAACAATTTTAAATATCTATGCCCCTAACGTGGGAGCAGCCAACTATATCAACCAATTAATAACAAAATCAAAGAAACACATCAATAATAATACAATAATAGTAGGGGACTTTAACACTCCCCTCACTGAAATGGACAGATCATCCAAGCCAAAGATCAACAAGGAAATAAAGGCCTTAAATGACACACTGGACCAGATGGACATCACAGATATATTCAGAACATTTCATCCCAAAGCAACAGAATACACATTCTTCTCTAGTGCACATGGAACCTTCTCCAGAATAGATCACATCCTGGGTCACAAATCAGGTCTCAACCGGTATCAAAAGATTAGGATTATTCCCTGCATATTTTCAGACCACAATGCTCTGAAGCTAGAACTCAATCACAAGAGGAAAGCTGGAAAGAACCCAAATACATGGAGACTAAACAGCATCCTTCTAAAGAATGAATGGGTTAACCAGGAAATTAAAGAAGAATTGAAAAAAATTCATGGAAACAAATGATAATGAAAACACAACAGTTCAAAATCTGTGGGACACAGCAAAGGCAGTCCTGAGAGGAAAATATATAGCGGTACAAGCCTTTCTCAAGAAACGAGAAAGGTCTCAAGTACACAACCTAACCCTACACGTAAAGGAGCTGGAGAAAGAACAAGAAAGAAACCCTAAACCCAGCAGGAGAAGAGAAATCATAAAGATCAGAGCAGAAATCAATGAAATAGAAACCAAAAAAACAATAGAAAAAATCAATGAAACTAGGAGCTGGTTCTTTGAAAGAATCAATAAGATTGATAAACCCTGGCCAGACTCATCAAAAAGAAAAGAGAAAGGACCCAAATAAATAAAATCATGAATGAAAGAGGAGAGATCACAACTAACACCAAAGAAATACAGACAATTATAAGAACATACTATGAGCAACTCTACGCCAACAAATTTGACAATCTGGAAGAAATGGATGCATTCCTAGAGACATATAAACTACCACAACTGAACCAGGAAGAAATAGAAAACCTGAACAGGCCCGTAACCAGTAAGGAGATTGAAACAGTCATCAAAAATCACCAAACAAACAAAAGCCCAGGGCCAGACGGCTTCCCAGGGGAATTCTACCAAACATTTAAAGAAGAACTAATTCCTATTCTCCTGAAACTGTTCCAAAAAATAGAAATGGAAGGAAAACTTCCAAACTCATTTTATGAGGCCAGCATCACCTTGATCCCAAAACCAGACAAGGATCCCACCAAAAAAGAGAACTACAGACCAATATCCTTGATGAACACAGACGCAAAAATTCTCACCAAAATACTAGCCAATAGGATTCAACAGTACATTAAAAGGTTTATTCACCACGATCAAGTGGGATTTATTCCAGGGCTGCAGGGTTGGTTCAACATCCGCAAATCAATCAATGTGATAGAACACATTAATAAAAGAAAGAACAAGAACCATATGATACTCTCCATAGATGCTGAAAAAGCATTTGACAAAGTACAGCATCCCTTCCTGATCAAAACTCTTCAAAGTGTGGGGATAGAGGGCACATACCTCAATATTATCAAAGCCATCTATGAAAAACCCACTGCAAATATCATTCTCAATGGAGAAAAATTGAAAGCTTTTCCGTTAAGGTCAGGAACACGGCAGAGATGTCCATTATCACCACTGCTATTCAACATAGTACTAGAAGTCCTAGCCTCAGCAATCAGACAACAAAAAGAAATTAAAGGCATCCAAATTGGTAAAGAAGAAGTCAAACTATCACTCTTCGCAGATGATATGATACTATATGTGGAAAACCCAAAAGACTCCACTCCAAAACTGCTAGAACTTGTCCAGGAATTCAGTAAAGTGTCAGGATATAAAATCAATGCACAGAAATCAGTTGCATTTCTGTACACCAACAACAAGACTGAAGAAAGAGAAATTAAGGAGTCCATCCCATTTACAATTGTACCCAAAACTATAAGATACCTAGGAATAAAACTAACCAAAGAGACTAAGAATCTATACACAGAAAATTATAAAGTACTCATGAAAGAAATTGAGGAAGACACAAAAAAATGGAAAAATGTTCCATGCTCCTGGATTGGAAGAATAAATATTGTGAAAATGTCTATGCTACCTAAAGCAATCTACACATTTAATGCAATCCCTATCAAAATACCATCCATTTTTTTCAAAGAAATGAAACAAATAATCCTAAAATTTATATGGAACCAGAAAAGACCTCGAATAGCCAAAGGAATATTGAAAAAGAAAGCCAAAGTTGGTGGCATCACAATTCCGGACTTCAAGCTCTATTACAGAGCTGTCATCATCAAGACAGCATGGTACTGGCACAAAAACAGACACATAGATCAGTGGAACAGAATAGAGAGCCCAGAAATCGACCCTCAACTCTATGGTCAACTAATCTTCGACAAAGCAGGAAAGAATGTCCAATGGAAAAAAGACAGCCTCTTCAATAAATGGTGCTGGGAAAATTGGACAGCCACATGCAGAAAAATGAAATTGGACCACTTCCTTACACCACCCACAAAAATAGACTCAAAATGGATGAAGGACCTCAATGTGAGAAAGGAATCCATCAAAATCCTTGAGGAGAATGCAGGCAGCAACCTCTTCGACCTCAGCCGTAGCAACATCTTCCTAGGAACAACGGCAAAGGCAAGGGAAGCAAGGGCAAAAATGAACTATTGGGATTTCATCAAGATCAAAAGCTTTTGCACAGCAAAGGAAACAGTTAACAAAACCAAAAGACAACTGACAGAATGGGAGAAGATATTTGCAAACGACATATCAGATAAAGGGCTAGTATCCAAAATCTATAAGGAACTTAGCAAACTCAACACCCAAAGAACAAACAATCCAATCAAGAAATGGGCAGAGGACATGAACAGACATTTCTGCAAAGAAGACATCCAGATGGCCAACAGACACATGAAAAAGTGCTCCACGTCACTCGGCATCAGGGAAATACAAATCAAAACCACAATGAGATATCACCTGACACCAGTCAGAATGGCTAAAATTAACAAGTCAGGAAATGACAGATGCTGGAGAGGATGTGGAGAAAGGGGAACCCTCCTCCACTGTTGGTGGGAATGCAAGCTGGTGCAACCACTCTGGAAAACAGCATGGAGGTTCCTCAAAATGTTGAAAATAGAACTACCCTATGACCCAGCAATTGCACTACTGGGTATTTACCCTAAAGATACAAACGTAGTGATCCGAAGGGGCACGTGTACCCGAATGTTTATAACAGCAATGTCTACAATAGCCAAACTATGGAAGGAACCTAGATGTCCATCAACAGATGAATGGATAAAGAAGAGGTGGTCTATATACACAATGGAATACTATGCAGCCATCAAAAGAAATGAAATCTTGCCATTTGCGACGACGTGGATGGAACTAGAGCGTATCATGCTTAGTGAAATAAGTCAATTGGAGAAAGACAACTATCATATGATCTCCCTGATATGAGGACATGGAGAAGCAACATGGGGGGTAGGGGGATAGGAGAAGAATAAATGAAACAAGATGGGATTGGGAGGGAGACAAACCATAAATGACTCTTAATCTCACAAAACAAACTGGGGGTTGCTGGGGGGAGGTGGGATTGGGAGAGGGGGAGGGGGCTATGGACATTGGGGAGGGTAAGTGCTATCGTGAGTGCTGTGAAGTGTGTAAACCTGGCGATTCACAGGCCTGTACCCCTGGGGATAAAAATACATTATATGTTTATTAAAAAAAAAAAAAATTTGGAAGGGGAGGCGAACCATAAGAGACTATGGACTCTGAAAAACAACCTGAGGGTTTTGAAGGGTCAGGGGTGGGAGGTTGGGGGAACAGGTGGTGGGTAATGTGGAGGGCACGTTTTGCATGGAGCACTGGGTGTTGTGCAAAAAGAATGAATACTGTTACGCTGAAAAAATAAGTAAAATGGAAAAAAAATTTAAAAAAAAAACTGTTTGCTGCCTATAAGACACTCACTTCAGATGTAAAGACATAGAGAAAGTGAAGGATGGAAAAAGAGTTTCTATGCAAATGGGAACGAAGCAAGCTGGGGTATCTATACTTATATCAGACAGAATAAACTTTAAAACAAAAAACTAATGAAAGACAAAGAAAGGGATTACATAATGATAAAAGGATTAATCCAACAAAAGGGTATAACATTTAAAAATATTTACGCCAACATAAAATCACCTAAATATATAAAGCAATTATTAAGAGACCTAAGGGAAGAAACTGAAGACAATACAATAATAGTAGGGAACTTTAATACCCCACTTACATCAGCGGATAGATCAACAAGACAGAAAATCAATAACAAAACATAAGCCTTAAGTGACACATTAGCCCAAACGGACTTAATAGATATATACAGAACATCTATCCAAAAGCAGCAAGGTATACATTCTTCACAGGCATACATGGAACATTCTTCAGGACAGAACACATGTTAGGCCACAAAACAACAAGTCTCAATAAATTTAAGAAAATTGAAATCATATCAAATATCTTTCTGACTACAGTGGTATGAAACTAGAAATCATTTACAAAAGAAAACTGGAAAAATCACAAATATGTGGACATTAAATAACATTACTACTGAACAACCAGTGGGTCAACAAAGAAACCAAAAGGGAAATCAAGAAGATACCTTGAGACAAAAGAAAATGGAAATATAGCAATCCAAAATCTGAGATTTGGCAAAAGCAGTTCTAACAGGGAAATTCATATCAATACAAACCTACCTAAAAACAACAACAACAACAAACAAAAAAACAAAAAACCACACACAAAAAAAAAAACAGAAATATCTGGGAAAATATTACACCTTGCACTTAAAGGAACTAAAAAAAAAAAAAAAGATCAAAACCCAAAGTTAGTATAAGGTAGGAAATAATAAAGATCTGAACAGAAATAAATGAAATAGAAACTTTAAAAATACATAAAAGGTCAAGAAACTAAAAGGTGCTTCTTTGAAAAGATAAACAAAATTCACAAAACTTTAGCTTGATTCACCAAGAGGAAAAAAAGGCTCAAATAAATAAATTCAGAAATGAAAGAGGAAAAGTTATAACTGATACCACAGAAATACAAAAGATCATAAGGGACAACTATGAATAATTTTGTGACAACAAACTGGACAACACAGAAAAAATGGATAAATTGCTAAAACATACAACCTGCCAATATTGAATCAAGAAGAAAAAGAAAATCTGAATTGACCAATTACTAGTAAAGAGATTGAATCAGTAATCAAAACCTAACAAACAAAAGTCCAAGAACACACAGCTTCACTAGTGAATTCTACCAAACATTTGAAGATAAAATACCTATCCTTCTCAAGCTCTTCCAAAAACTTACAAGAGGAGGAAACACTTCCAAACTCATTTTATGAAGCCAGCCTTACCCTGATACCAAAACCAGACAAGGGCACTACAAGGAAAATTATAGGCCAATATCTCTGATGAATATAGATGCAAAAATCCTCAACAAAATACTAGCAAACCAAATTCAACAGTATATTAGAAAGATTATACACCATGAACATTGGGATTTATCTCAGAGTACAGGGATGGTTCAACATCTGCTTATCAATCACTGTAATATAACACATTAAGTTATATGATCATCTCAAGAGATGCAGAAAAAAAATTTGTGCCAAATTCAACATCCACTTATGATAAAAACTCAACAAAATGGGGATAAAGGGAACATACCTCAACATAATAAAACCTATATATGACAAACCCACAGTAAGCTGAAGTGGTGAAAAACTGAAAGCTTTTTCTCTCTATCAGGGATAAGGCAAAGATACCCACTCTCTCCACTCTTACTCAACATAGTACTAGAAGCCTCAAACACACCAAGTAGGAAAGAAAAAGAAATAAATGGTATCCAGATAGTAAAGAAGTAAAATTGTCACTATTTTCAGATGACATGATTCTGTATATTAGAAAACTCTGAAGACTCTGCCAAAAAACTATGAGAACTATAAATGAATTCAGTAAAGTTGCAGGATACAAAATCAACATATAGAATTCAGTTATATTTCCATACCCTAATGAACTATCAGAAAAATAAATTTTAAAAAACAACCCCACTTACAATGACATCAAAAAGAATAGAATACCTAGGAATGAATTTAACCAAGAAGATGAAAACTGTATACTTAACACTATAAAACCCTGAGAAAAGAAATTGAAGAAAACATAAATAAATGGAAAGATATTCTGTGCTCATGAATTGAAAGAATAAATGTTTTTTCCATACTACCCAAAAAATTCTACAAATTCTATATAATCTCTATGGCATTTTTTGCAGGACTATAAAAAATAATTACAAAATTTGTATGGAACCACAGAAGACCCCAAATAGGCAAAGAAAGAACAAAGCCAGGCACCTGGATGGCTCAGTCAGTTAAGCATCTGCCTTCAGCTCAGGTCATGATCCCAGAGTCCTGGGATCAAGCCCCACATTGGGTTTCCTACTCAGCAAGGAATCTGCTTCTCCCTCTCCCTCTCCCCCTCCCCCACCCCTGCTTGTGCTCTTTTGCTGGGTCTCTCTCTCAAATAAATAAATAAAATCTTTAAAAAAAAAAAACAAAGCTGGAGGTATCAGGCTTCTTGATTTCAAACTATACTACAAAACTGTAACAATCAAAATAGTGTGGTATTGGTATTAAAAACAGACACATAAATTAATGAAATAGATGGGGAACCCCAAAATAAACCTATGTATACATAGTCAATTAATTCATGACAAAGGAGACAAGGATATACAATAGGGAAAGAACTGTCTCCTCAATAAACACTGTTGGGAAAACTGGACAGCCACATGCAAAAGAATGAAACTGGATCACTTTCTTACACCATAAAAAAATTAACTCAAAATGGATTAAAGACTTGAACGTAAGACCAGAAACGATAAAACCCCCAGAAGAAAACATAGATGGTAAGTTCCTTGACATTGGTCTTAGCAGTATTTTTTTTGGATCTGAGTCCAAAAGCAATGGCACCAAAGCAAAATAAATGAGTGGGACTACATCAAACCATAGCTAAGGAAACCAGAAACAAAATACAAAGACAACCTTCTTAACTGGAGGAGATATTTACAAATCATATATCCAATAAGAGACTAATATTCAATATATATCACAACACACACAACTCAACAACAACAAAAATCAGATTAAAAAATGGGCAGAGAATCTGAATTGACATTTTTCCAAAGAAGACATACAGGTGGCCCATGGCACATAAAAAGATGCTCAATGTCAATAATCATTAAGGAATTTCAAATCAAAACCACAATAAGGTATCATCTCACACTTATCAGAATGACTGTTACCAAAAAGATAAGAAATAACTTGTGTTGGAGAGGTTGTAGAGAAAAGGGAACCGTTATGCACTGTTGGTGGGAATGTAAATAGATACAGACACTATGGAAAACAGTATGGAGGTTCCTCCAAAAATTAAAAATAGAATTGCTAAATGATCCAGTTCTGAATTTTTATCTGAAGAAAATGAAAGCCCTGAATTGAAGAGATACCTGAACCCCTATGTTCATTGCAATACTGCTTATAATAGCCAACATGTGAAAGTGTCCATCAATGGATGAATAGATAAGATGTGGTATATATACAGAGTGGGATACTACTCAATCATTACAAAGAGGAAATCTTGCCATATGCAACATCATGGATAGACTTTGAGGGTATTATGCTAGGTGAAATAAGTTAAAGAAAGAAAAATATTGTATGATTTCACTTATATGTGGAATCTAAAAACCAAACAAAATTCCTAGATACGAAGGACAGATTGGTGGTTATCAGAGGGAGAGAGGGGTTGGAGTGCGCAAAAAGGGGTAAGGGGGTCAGTTATATGGAGACAAATGGTAACTAGACTTATTGTGGTGATCTTTTGTAATGTATGCAAATATCATATTGTTATGGTGTACACCTGAAGCTAATATAATGTTATATAATAATTTTACCTCAATAGTAATGAGAAGTTAAACTCTGTCAGTGGTAACACTGAAAATTCAAACCTATTGAACTGAGCATTCTGAGAAAATTAATTTGTGATTAAAATGTACCAAAGAACTGCTAGCTTATTGGACAAGAATATAGGCCTATAAATCACAGGGTCTGGATTCTATTCTTGGATTTGCCACAACTAATTGTGACTATATAGGACCTTGGAGCCAACAGTTGCTTGTTTGTTTATTGGCTACTGAGCATCCATCTCCTCATTCTTTGGTAACAATGCCACAGTTTTATCCAGTAGAATAACTCCTTCTCCATGTATACATTTTAGTTATCAAAATCCCCTAAGGTAAGGGGGTGGGGGATGAGCACATAATCTCAATAAGGCAAATTGGGTCTTTTCTCCATGATGTAAAAGTGGGATGAGACTGGAAGTCTCACTGGAAGTGGGATGAGACTCTAGCCAGAGTAAGTGGCAAAAAAAGATACCTAAATTGGAAATGAAAAAGCAAAACTATCCCTACTTGCAGATGACATGATTCTAAATATAGAAATCCCAAAGAATTTTTTAACAAACCAAAAAATTACTAGAACTAATAGACAAGCATGACAAAGTTGCAGGCTTTCACGATCAACACATAAATCAGCTTTGTTTCTAGAAACCAGCAATGAAAAATCTGAAAGGAAATTAAGAAAAAAATTCCATTTACAATAGCATCCAAAAAAATAAAATATCTGGGAACAAATTTAACAAGGAAGTGAAACACTTATGCACTGAAAATTATAAAACATTGATGAAAGAAATTTAAAAAGACATAAATAAATGGAAACACAGGCTACGTTCATAGATTGGAAGACTTAATATTAACATGGCATTAGTATCCAGAGTGATCTACAAATTCTGTGCAATCCCTATCAAAATTCCAACAGGCTTTTTGCAGGAATGGAAAAAGCAATCTTCAAGTTTATATTAAATTGAAAGGTACCCTGAATAGCCAAAATAATCTTTAAAAAGAAGAACAAAGTTGGAGAATTTGCACTTCCTTATTTCAAAATTGACTTTGAAGCTACAGTAACCATATCAGAATGGTACAGGCATAAAGGTCAGACACATAAACTAATGGGATAGAACTGACAAATCAGAAATAAACCTTCATATGTATATGGTAAATTGACTTGGGACAAGAGTCCAAAGACTATTTAGTGGGGAAAGAATAGTCTTTTCAACATATGGGCCTGGGAAAATTAGATATCCACACTGAAAAGAAAAGGATGAAATTGGACCTCTACCTTTGTATATACCTTTACTATATACAAAGATTAATACAAACTAGATCAAAGATCTAAATATAGGAGCTAAAACTATAAATCACTTGGAAGAAAACACATTGGACAGCCTTTACAACATTGGATTTGGCAATAATCTCTTGGATTTGACACCCGAGAGTATAGACAAAAAAAGAAATGATAAATTGAAATCCATCAAAATTTTAAACTTTTGTGCATCAAAAGACACAATCAAAAAAGTGAAAAATACAGAGAAACTATCTGCAAATCTTATATCTGGTAAGAGTTGAATATCTAGGATACATAAAGAACAAATCAACAAAAACAAACAAACCAATTAAAAATTGGGCAAAGGATTTAAATAGGCATTACACCAAATAAGATATGCAAATGGCCAATCAGCTCATGAAAAGATGTTCCACATCACTCGTTATTAGTGAAATGCAAATCAAAACCAAGAGGAGTCATCACTTCACACTCATTAGGATGACTACTATCAAAATAACAGAAAATAAAAAATGTTGGCCAGGACTTGGAGAAATTAGAACTCTTGTGCATTGCTTGTGGAAATGTAAAAATAAAATGGTGCAGATGCAGTTTGGTAGTTCCTCAAAAAGTTAAACATAGAATTACCATATGATCCAACAATTCCACTTCTAGGTAGGTAGCCAAATAAATTAAAAGCAAGAACTTAAACACATACTTGTATGCCAAGGTTCATAGCATCATTGACAACAGTAAAAGCTGTAAACAACCCAATGTTCATCAAAGGAACAGACAAACAAAATATAGTATATACATATAATGAAATATTATTCAGCCTTAAAAAAAGAACAAGATTCTGATAGAAGTTACAACATAAATAAATCTTGAAAACATTATGCTAAGTAAAATAATCCAGGCAAAAAAAAGAACAAATACTGTTTGATTCCACTTATATGAGGTACTGAGACTAGGAAAATTTATAGACAGAAAGTAGAACAGAAGTTACCAAGAGCTGCAGGGTGGGAAGGATGGGGAATTGTTTAATAGACACCAAGTTTCTGTTCAGGATGTTGAAATATTCTTGAAATGGAGAATGGTAATGTTTTCACAACACTGTGAATGTATTTAATGCCACTGAATTACACACTTAAAAATGGTTAAAATGAAAATTTTTTATTTTGTATATATTAGAACAATTAAAAAAATCCACAACCAGGAAAGAAATAATAATGACCAGCTCACATCTTTAATATATCAGACCTTCAGGTGACAGTATACCATTTAACACATAGTATAAGGACCATATAGTAAATTCTGTTTCTCCCCCCACCCAGCCTTTGCACTATTGTTGTCATGCATTATACTTTTACATACATTGTACTTTTACATATATTATATTTTTATATATATTATGAATCACATAATATATTGTTGTTATTTTTTTCAGTCACATATCATTTGAAGGAATCTAATAATTTAAAAAAACTTTTATATTTACCCATTTCCTTGCCTTTTCTAACTCTTCATACCTTAGTATAGATCCAAATTTCCATCTGTTGTCATTTTCCTTCTGCCTGAAGACTTTATCATTTTCTGTAGTGCAATCTGCTGTTGAAGAGTTGCTTCAGCTTGTCTGTCTTTGAAGTCTTCATTTTGTCTTCATTGCTGAAACATATTTTTATTGGGTATAGAATTCTGGACTTGATGGGTTATTTTTCTTTCAGTACTCTTATGTTTTTTGAGCATAGAATTTGTTGAACTTCTTAGATCTATGGGTTTGTGGTGTTCACCAAGTTTAGAAAAATTTTCAGTTGTAATTTCTTAAAATATTTTTCTACCCATCTTCTTCCAGACTCCAGTAACCTTTGTAATAACAGACTGCCTGAAGAAGTCCTACAACTCAATGATATTCTACTTATCTTTTTAATTTTTTCCTTTCTTTGTTTTATTTTGTAGTATTTCTTTGTCTTTATTTTATTTTATTTTATTTTGTAGTTTCTATTACTCTATCTTCAGTTTCACTAACTGATTTTTTTTTCTTTAAAAGATTTTATTTATTTATTTGACAGACAAAGTTCACAAGTAGGCAGAGAGGCAGCAGAGAGAAAGGAGGAAGCAGGCTCCCTGCTGAGCAGAGAGCCTGATGTGGGGCTTGATCCCAGGACCCTGAGATCATGACCTGAGCAGAAGGCAGAGGCTTTAACGCACTGAGCCACCCAGGCACCCCTCACTAACTGATTTTTTTAAAGATTTTATTTATTTCTTTGAGAAAGAGAGAGAGAGAGACCACAAGCAGGAGGAGGGACAGAGTGACAAGCAGACCCACCTCCAGCTGAGCAGGACGCCCAACACGGGGCTTGATCCCAGGACCCTGAGATCATGACCTGAGCTGAAGTCAAATGCTTAACTAATTGCAATACCCAGGCACCCCTGGGCATATTCTCTTAAGGGTCAAAAACTGAGATGGGTTCTTTCACACACACACTCAAGATCCATCCTCCCACTTTGTCTGTTCTGTGTCCCAGAAAACTGACCTCGGACTGCATGTCACAGGTTCATTTGCCTTCTGGCTTCCTGGTTTGGATTTACCCAAAGGGCATCGCCAGCAGGAGATCAGAGGGTAGGAAGGTGGAGAGGTCAGGGAAGGATTCCTCTGTCCCTGACTTCAGCTCAGTCCTTATAGCTGTGACACTCTACAGCTGCTGCTTGTCACTTCTATAGGAAAACCCTGTTTCTAAATCTCCATTTCTCTCTCAGGGTGCAATAACAACATCCTCTTCCCCTTTACCATTCAGTTCCCAGGAAGATAACAGCATGGCATCCCTCTGTTGTGAGGCGGTGGGTGCCTCAGCATCCCTTGTCAGTTCCTTAGTCTTGCCCTCAGCTCAAGTAGTCCCTTCATTAAAGTCTCTTCAAAATCCAAGTTGAACGTGCCATCTGTTTCCTCCTGACTTATACTCTCTCCTTCTCTATTGTATCAACTGGGATGGCTAAAGGCAAGCAAGTACAAGAAATATTAGGAAACTTTCACTCGCTGAAAAGTTCAGTTGATTAGAGAACAATACTAATGAGGCTGAAATTAGTGTTTGGCTGTGCTCCAGGACCACAGGCTGTATCCCTGACCAGCCATTTTACACACCATCAGTTACAAGGAAAACCATGCCAAAAAGGAGACATGACTCTGTGCCAGTCCGTCACCATTTCTGGGAACATATTTCAAAAACTAGCTGTTCATTGAGATAGCTTCAAAATCCTCTTTGTTCCCCAAAGACAGCTTTTGTAATGTGATTCTAATGAAAATTTTATATGGAGCATTTTAAATCATAAAGCCATACCTGTCAATATCTTTGTCAAGGAAACACTTTCATTTGCTTACTTAATCTGTAAATAATTCTAATAACATAGGTTAAAAGTCAAGCTTATTGAAATATGTCTTATATTGGTAATGGGATTCAGGGTTCATAAGAATATATATTTAGCTCATTTCTTTAAAATTTTTCAACTGTTATTAAATAAATGAAACTACATAACTGTTATTTAAAGAAAGAACAGTTAAAATATTATTTGAGGGGCACTTCAGTAGGTTAAACATCTGTCTTGGGCTCAGGTCATGATCCCAAGGTCCTGGGATGGAGCCCCATGTCAGGCTCCTTTCTCATCAGGAAGCCTGCTTCTCCCTCTCCCTCTGCCTGCTGTTCCCTCCCTGCTGTGCTCTCTCTCCCAGTCAAGTAAATAAATAAAATCTAGTAAAATCTAATATAGTAAAAAATACATATATTATTTGAAGTACTTTTCTTTCTCTCTTTCTTTCTTTCTTTCTTTTTTTTTTTTTTTTTTTTTTTTTTTTTTGAGAGAGGGAGAGAAAGAGAGAATGTGCTTATGCAAGCCAGGAAGGACTGGGAGAGGGAGAGAGAATCTTAAGCAAGTTCCACGCCCAGCATGGAGCCCAATGTGGGGCTCCATCTCAAGACCTAAGACCATGACCTGAACCAAAATCAAGAGTCAGATGCTTAACTGAGTTCCCCAGGTATTCCTTGAAGTGATTTTCTGACTATCAAGTGTAAATGGCAAACTTTCCATTTCTCGACATATTTCCTCCAAACAAAACACTTCTCTCCTCAGTAGAGTTGCCTTATAAAACCATATTGTAATTAGGCCATTGTAAATGTACTATTGTATTAATATTGCTATACTGAGCTTGCTTCTATGGTGTTAATTTTATATGATTTGAATACATGGAGGGAGGAAGGAAGGGAGACACTGATTTTTTCAGAAATCAGTTTCTGATACTCTCTACTATCAGCAAGAAAGAACTATTTCCACTAAAGTTAAACCTATGGCTTTAGGTAAAATGTGCTGAAATACTAAAGCAAAATATAACTTTATCATTAATAACAGTATAATGCTAAGATCACCCATAAGATATGATCATTTTTATGCCTAGTATTTGTTCTTAATCACTTTCATAAAACACAATCTGAGTTTTATTTTTTAACAAAACCTTTTGAGTCATTTTGATAAGGTCAACAGAAAGCACAATCTTTTAACATTAGGTGATCAACTTTTTGACAATCGCAGGACCAGCATAGCTAATGGAATAATAGCCTGCAGGGTCCAGCTAAATATGATATACGAACGTAATCAACCTCTGTGATGACTATTCAGAAGTAATCCCTTTAGCTTTGAACTGCAACATATATTTCAACAAGGCAAAAACCATAGGAAGAAATTCTCTGCAGACCACACTGATACAATACAGCCTTCATATCCTGCTCTATGTGCTTGCTGCTTATAGTGAGTTTTAAATTTAAGGTAATGACTACTGTATATTCATGTGAGCATACAACAATACTTTTGATTTGTTGTGGAAAGGTTGAATCCATTACCAGGGGTCTAGTCTATAAACTCTGATACAACCTTTATGTATGAGTTATTATTTACCCTTTTCTAGAATAAGGCCACTAAAAATGTTTTGCATGCCAAAATTATAAAAACTCATTTACCTTCTCATTCTCAAAAGTGCTAGTCAGTGTCTCCTCCATTTTAATGCACATTCCTCTAACAATATATTTTTAAAATCACATTTGTATATAGTACTGTATTACATGAAAATTACATGCCATTGTTTTCAAGGGAAGTGATGGGATGGTAGATTGATTGCAATTCAGCATTTGCTAACTTACTCTGTGGTTCTTTGTACAGTGTAGGCTAAGTGGGGGTATAAATAAGATCCTTTTGTCCCCACCTGAGGGACTCTAGCATTGGATAGTCTACTATTAGCAACAGAAAAGTGCCTCTTTATACTGAAATGGTAAACAGTATAAGCAAATATCATACTCTCAAATTTTTATTGGTTCTGGTCTCCTTGTGGGAGTGGTAATGGTCCTAATTTTCCAGCTTCCTTGAAGTCCTACAGATCAAACATCACAAATCACATTCTAAGTCAAACCCACAGTACAAAACCTAGGTTAGGAATCAAAATGAGTGCTTTGCAATAGTGTAACCAAGAACAAACAGTCCAGTGGTCTCTTCTTGTTGCAAATGAACAGAAGTATCAGAACACTTAAGGAGGAGTTCAGGTGTTCCCGTGTATAAATGAATCATTGCTAAGGCTTCCCAGCACAGAGAGAGTGTGACTGTCTTTTATTTAAACAAGCAATTATGGCCGAAGTTTAGTAAAAGAATAGCTACAGATATGGCTATTCCATATCTACTTGGGAATCTACTTGGAAAATTTTCCCAATAAAAATCACCTTTCCTCAGCATCTGGGGAATTAATGCAAAACAATTATTTGAGACAAACCAGGCATAATTTTAAACTTGGAAAATCCAGAAAAGATTTTCCCAGCTTAAGAGATATTGTTACATCTTGCCAAACCAAAGGGAATGCTGAGTTTAAGACATTACATAGTACAAAATTGGTATTAGGATGTTAGGATGTTCTATATATTGTCATACAAAGACATATATTAAACTGAGAAAACCCAAGGTAGTTCCTTACCTAAAAGAATGATGTTACTTAAGGTAAAGGCTAAGATCCTGTTTCAAAGAGTCCCCAAGGTACAGTAGCTTAAGAATACACAAATTTGAGAGGAGGAGTCAAGATGGAGAAGTAGCAGGCTGAGACTACATCAGGTAGCAGGAGATCAGCTAGATAGCTTATCTAAACATTGCAAACACCTACAAATCCAACGGGAGATTGAAGAGAAGAAGAACAGCAATTCTAGAAATAGAAAATCAACCACTTTCTGAAAGGTTGGACTGGCGGAGAAGTGACTCCAAAGCGACAGGAAGATAGACTGCGGGGGGAGGGGCCGACTCCCAGCAAGCAGAGCAATGGAGCACAAAATCAAGACTTTTAAAAGTCTGTTCCACTGAGGGACATTGCTCCAGAGGCTAACCCAGGGTGAAGCCCACGCGGGGTCAGCGTGGCCCCAGGTCCCGCAGGATCACAGAAGGATCGGGGGTGTCGGAGTATCACAGAGCTCGCAGGTATTAGAACGGGGAAGCCGGCTACAGAGACAGAGGCGAGGACTGAGCTCTTAGCTCGGGGTTACCTTGAACCGGTAGCAGGCTGGGTGAACTCGGAGCGCACCTGGAGGCAGGGGATACGGGAGTGATTGGGCGCTGTTCTCTGGAGGCACACTGAGGAGTGGGGCCCCGGGCTCTCGGCTCCTCCAGGCTAGAGAATGGGAGTCCACCATTTTCATTCCCGTCCTCCGGAACTCTATGGAAAGCATTCAGGGAACAAAAGCTCCCGAAAGCGAACTCGAGCGGATTACTTAGTCTGGCCCCCGGTAAAGGTGGTGCAATTCCGCCTCAGGCAAAGACACTTGAGAGTCACTACAACAGGCCCCTCCCCCAAAAGATCAACAAAAAATCCAGCCAGGACAAAGTTCATCTACCAAGGAAAGCAGGCTCAATATCTAGGACAGCAGCGGAATTCCAGAGGAGGAGAAATGAAGCACAGAACTCATGGCTTTCTCCCCATGATTCTTTAGTCTTGCGGTTAATTTAATTTTTTTTCAATTATTTTTTCTTTCTTTTTCCTTCTTCTGCTAAATTTTTTTAAACTTTTACCCTTTTCTTTTTTAATGTTTTTTAACTAGTTTAACTAATATATATATTTTTTCTTTCTTTTTTATATTTTTTCTTTATTTGTTTTCTTTTTTTAATCTTTTTCTTTTTTTTCCTGAACCTCTTTTTATCCCCTTTCTCCCCCCCCCCCACGATTTGGGGTCTCTTCTGATTTGGTTAAAGCACATTTTTGGGGGGTCTTTGCCACCCTTTTAGTATTTTACTTCCTCCTTTATATACGCTTATCTGGACAAAATGACAAGGCGGAAAAATTCACCACAAAAAAAAAAAGAACAAGAAGCAGTACCGAAGGCTAGGGACCTAATCAATATAGACATTGGTAATATGTCAGATCTAGAGTTCAGAATGACAATTCTGAAGGTCCTAGCCAGGATTGAGAAAGGCATGGAAGATATTAGAGAAACCCTCTCTGGAGATATAAAAGTCCTTTCTGGAGAAATAAAAGAACTAAAATCTAACCAAGTTGAAATAAAAAAAGCTATTAATGAGGTGCAATCAAAAATGGAGGCTCTCACTGCTAGGATAAATGAGACAGAAGAAAGAATTAGTGATATAGAAGACCAAATAACAGAGAATAAAGAAGCTGAGCAAAAGAGGGACAAACAGATACTGGACCACGAGGGGAGAATTTGAGAGATAAGTGACACCATCAGACATAACATTAGAATAATTGGGATTCCAGAAGAAGAAGAAAGAGAGAGGGGAGCAGAAGGTATATTGGAGAGAATTATAGTTGAGAATTTCCCAATATGGCAAAGGAAACAAGCATCAAAATCCAGGAGGTGCAGAGAACCCCCCTCAAAATCAACAAGAATAGGTCCACACCCCGTCACCTAAGAGTAAAATTTACAAGTCTTAGTGACAAAGAGAAAATCCTAAAAGCAGCCCGAGAAAAGAAGTCTGTAACATACAATGGTAAAAATATTAGATTGGCAGCAGACTTATCCACAGAGACCTGGCAGGCCAGAAAGAGCTGGCATGATATATTCAGAGCACTAAACGAGAAAAACATGCAGCCAAGAATACTCTATCCAGCTAGGCTATCATTGAAAATAGAAGGAGAGATCAAAAGCTTCCAGGACAAACAAAAACTGAAAGAATTTGCAAACACCAAACCAGCTCTCCAGGAAATATTGAAAGGGGTCCTCTAAGCAAAGAGAGAGCCTAAAAGTAGTAGATCAGAAAGGTACAGAGACAATACACAGTAACAGTCACCTTACAGGCAATATAATGGCGCTATATTCATATATCTCAATAGTTACCCTGAATGTTATTGGGCTAAATGCCCCAATAAAAAGACACAGGGTATCAGAATGGATAAAAAAAAAACCAAAACCCATCTATTTGTTGCCTACAAGAAACTCATTTTAGACGTAAAGACACCTCCAGATTTAAAGTGAGGGGGTGGAAAACAATTTACCATGCTAATGGGCATCAGAAGAAAGCTGGGGTGGCAATCCTTATATCAGATCAATTAGATTTTAAGCCACAGACTATAATAAAAGATGAGGAAGAACCTATATCATACTCAAAGGGTCTGTCCAACAAGAAGATCTAACAATTTTAAATATCTATGCCCCTAACGTGGGAGCAGCCAACTATATAAACCAATTACTAACAAAATCAAAGAAACACATCAATAATAATACAATAATAGTAGGAGACTTTAACACTCCCCTCACTGAAATGGACAGATCATCCAAGCAAAAGAGCAACAAGGAAATAAAGGCCTTAAATGACACACTGGACCAGATGGACATCACAGGTATATTCAGAATATTTCATCCCAAAACAACAGAATACACATTCTTCTCTAGTGCACATGGAACCTTCTCCAGAATAGATCACATCCTGGGTCACAAATCAGGTCTCAACTGGTGTCAAAAGAGTAGGATCATTCCTTGCTTATGTTCAGACCACACCGCTCTGAAGCCAGAACTCAACCATAAGAGGAAAGCTGGAAAGAACCCAAATACATGGAGACTAAACAGCATCCTTCTAAAGAATGAATGGGTTAACCAGGAAATTAAAGAAGAATTGAAAAAATTCATGGAAACAAATGATAATGAAAACACAACAGTTCAAAATCTGTGGGACACAGCAAAGGCAGTCCTGAGAGGAAAATATATAGTGGTACAAGCCTTTCTCAAGAAACGAGAAAGGTCTCAAGTACACAACCTAACCCTACACGTAAAGGAGCTGGAGAAAGAACAAGAAAGAAACCCTAAACCCAGCAGGAGAAGAGAAATCATAAAGATCAGAGCAGAAATCAATGAAATAGAAACCAAAAAAAACAAAAACAAAAAAACAATAGAACGAATCAAAGAAACTAGGAGCTGGTTCTTTGAAAGAATCAATAAGATTGATAAACCCCTGGCCAGACTTATCAAAAAGAAAAGAGAAAGGACCCAAATCAATAAAATCATGAATGAAAGAGGAGAGATCACAACTAACACCAAAGAAATACAGACAATTATAAGCACATACTATGAGCAACTCTACGCCAACAAATTTGACAATCTGGAAGAAATGGATGCATTCCTAGAGACATATAATCTACCACAACTGAACCAGGAAGAAATAGAAAACCTTAACAGATCTATGACCAATTAGGAAACTGAGGAAGTAATAAAAAATCTCCCAAGAAACAAGAGCCCAGGGCCAGACGGCTTGCAGGGGAATTCTACCAAACATTTAAAGAAGAATTAATACCTCTTCTCCAGAAACTGTTACAAAAAATAGAAATGGAAGGAAAACTTCTAAATTCATTTTATGAGGCCAGCATCACCTTGATCCCAAAACCAGACAAGGATCTCATCAAAAAAGAGAACTACAGACCAATATCCTTGATGAACACAGATGCAAAAATTCTCACCAAAATACTAGCCAATAGGATTCAACAGTACATTAAAAGGATTATTCACCACGAACAAGTGGGATTTATTCCAGGGCTGCAAGGTTGGTTCAACATCCACAAATCAATCAATGTGATACAACACATTAATAAAAGAAAGAGCAAGAACCATATGATACTCTCAGTAGATGCTGAAAAAGCATTTGACAAAGTACAGCATCCCTTCCTGATCAAAACTCTTCAAAGTGTAGGGATAGAGGGCATATACCTCAATATTATCAAAGCCATCTATGAAAAACCCACTGCAAATATCATTCTCAATGGTGAAAAACTGAAACCTTTTCTGTTAAGGTCAGAAACACAGCAGGGATGTCCATTATCACCACTGCTATTCAACATAGTACTAGAAGTCCTAGCCTCAGCAATCAGACAACAAAAAAGAAATTAAAGGCATCCAATTCAGCAAAGAAGAAGTCAAACTATCACTCTTCACAGATGATATGATACTATATGTGGAAAACCCAAAAGACTCCACTCCAAAACTGCTAGAACTTGTCCAGGAATTCAGTAAAGTGTCAGGATACAAAATCAATGCACAGAAATCAGTTGCATTTCTGTATACCAACAACAAGACAGAAGAAAGAGAAATTAAGGAGTCAATCCCATTTACAATTGCACCCAAAACTATAAGATACCTAGGAATAAGCCTAACCAAAGAGACTAAGAATCTATACACAGAAAACTATAAAGTACTCATGAAAGAAATTGAGGAAGACACAAAGAAATGGAAAAATATTCCATGCTCCTGGATTGGAAGAATAAATATTGTGAAAATGTCTATGCTACCTAAAGCAATCTACACATTTAATGCAATCCCTATCAAAATACCATCCATTTTTTTCAAAGAAATGGAACAAATAATCCTAAAATTTATATGGAACCAGAAAAGACCTCGAATAGCCAAAGGAATATTGAAAAAGAAAGCCAAAGTTGGTGGCATCACAATTCTGGACTTCAAGCTCTATTACAGAGCTGTCATCATCAAGACAGCATGGTACTGGCACAAAAACAGACACATAGATCAGTGGAACAGAATAGAGAGCCCAGAAATCGACCCTCAACTCTATGGTCAACTAATCTTCGACAAAGCAGGAAAGAATGTCCAATGGAAAAAATGGTGCTGGGAAAATTGGACAGCCACATGCAGAAAAATGAAATTGGACCACTTCCTTACACCACCCACGAAAATAGACTCAAAATGGATGAAGGACCTCAATGTGAGAAAGGAATCCATCAAAATCCTTGAGGAGAATGCAGGCAGCAACCTCTTCGACCTCAGCCGTAGCAACATCTTCCTAGGAACAACGGCAAAGGCAAGGGAAGCAAGGGCAAAAATGAACTATTGGGATTTCATCAAGATCAAAAGCTTTTGCACAGCAAAGGAAACAGTTAACAAAACCAAAAGACAACTGACAGAATGGGAGAAGATATTTGCAAACGACATATCAGATAAAGGGCTAGTGTCCAAAATCTATAAGGAACTTAGCAAACTCAACACCCAAAGAACAAACAATCCAATCAAGAAATGGGCAGAGGACATGAACAGACATTTCTGCAAAGAAGACATCCAGATGGCCAACAGACACATGAAAAAGTGCTCCACGTCACTCGGCATCAGGGAAATACAAATCAAAACCACAATGAGATATCACCTGACACCAGTCAGAATGGCTAAAATTAACAAGTCAGGAAATGACAGATGCTGGAGAGGATGTGGAGAAAGGGGAACCCTCCTCCACTGTTGGTGGGAATGCAAGCTGGTGCAACCACTCTGGAAAACAGCATGGAGGTTCCTCAAAATGTTGAAAATAGAACTACCCTATGACCCAGCAATTGCACTACTGGGTATTTACCCTAAAGATACAAACGTAGTGATCCGAAGGGGCACGTGTACCCGAATGTTTATAGCAGCAATGTCTACAATAGCCAAACTATGGAAAGAACCTAGCTGTCCATCAACAGATGAATGGATAAAGAAGAGGTGGTCTATATACACAATGGAATACTATGCAGCCATCAAAAGAAATGGAATCTTGCCATTTGCGACGACGTGGATGGAACTAGAGCGTATCATGCTTAGTGAAATAAGTCAATCGGAGAAAGACAACTATCATATGATCTCCCTGATATGAGGACATGGAGATGCAACATGGGGGGTTAGGGGGATAGGAGAAGAATAAATGACACAAGATGGGATTGGGAGGGAGACAAGCCATAAGTGACTCTTAATCTCACAAAACAAACTGAGGGTTGCTGGGGAGCGGGGTGGGGGGGGGGTTGGGAGAGGGGGAGTGGGGTTATGGACATTGGGGAGGGTATGTGCTATGGTGAGTGCTGTGAAGTGTGTAAACCTGGCGATTCACAGACCTGTACCCCTGGGGATAAAAACACATTATATGTTTATAAAAAATAAGAAATAAATAAAAAATTAAAAAAAAGAATACACAAATTTCTTTCTTCCTTAAGTGAGCAGTCTGCATACACAAGGTAGCTCCACAGGCGTTTAGGGGACCATGATCTTGTGTTCTGTTGCTCCACCATCCCCTGGAGCAGGGTTTCTCAAAATTGCACTATTGAAATTTTGAACTGGATGAATTTTTTGTCGGTGAGAGGGCTGGGGTACAGCTGTCACGGTCACTGCAGGGTATTTAGCAGCACCCTTGGCCTCTACCCCATGGATGCCAGTAGCATTTCTACCTATAAGTTGTAACAATGAGTACGTTCTCCAGACATTTCCAAAAGCCACCCATGGGACAAAATCACTCCCTAGGGTGTTGTCATTATCTACACGTTAGAAACTGAATCATGGGGGTAATGGCTCTGTTGTCCAAGACTAACGAAAAGGGAACTTTTAAGAAGGAATAATTGCCCAATGTCTAACGCTCAGACCCAGAAGCAGTGTGTTACTTTGTTTACATTCACTGGTGAGAATTTAGTCATGTGGGTTCAACTAAATATTTATTTGCTGATAAGGGAGATCTAATGGGGCTGGGGGCTGGTTGGGGGTACTCTGGTAAGTGGGAGGCAGAAAGAATTACTGGAGCCATGTCTTGTGTGAGCAAGAAACGATGAAGTCTGGGGTTAGCCTTAGATGAGAGCATAGGTAAGATAGAGCATATAGAACAAAAACAAGTAGGAAAGTAATTGTTAATACAGAGCTTGTGGAAGTTTTTTCCTGTTGTCTTTTATTTCCTCCATGAAACCAGGAAATACATCATCAGCTGAAAACAATGATCCGTGGACAGGGTCAGAGGTTTGGGAAAATAGAAGAAAGAGCTAAATAACCATCTATGGGAGGAGAAGAATGAATAGACCAGGAATGTTTAATAGGATGGCTAGCTAATGTCTATGGCTATGAATTTAAAGTGAGGCTTGGTTATTCATTTTTCCTGTCACACTGAGGTATATAGTACAGGATAGGAATAAGGAGACAGTTGGATTTATCTAGGATTATAGTTTTGTCAAGTGAGTATGATGAAGTGGGAAAAGGGTCAGCGGTCAGGCTGTATGCAAGGGAGAGAAGGGCCATAGAATTTAAGTTAAGTAAGGGAGAGGGGGATCAAAATGGGGAGGAACAATGAAAATGTGGCAGGACTGGGAGTCCCAGGGAAGGAGATGAATTGCTCGTGTTAGGGAACTAGAAGGAGTGATCTAGAAAGATAAAGCAAGAAGTCAAGTCTTTGAATGTTGGCAACTGAATTTGAGGGGGCTTGAAGTTATTGCTAATGACAGGGTCTAAGTTTATCCACAGGAATCAATAGCTACAGTAGGGTATGGGACCAGATCTAGAAGAATAGCACTCAAGGAATTGAGATCCAGGGTGAAGAATCTTCTGCATGGGCATTTAAATTGCAAAATGAAGAAAGTGGTAGTAAGGTACAATGAGCCAATGATAAAAAATCAACTGAGAATGAGCCTTGTTGTAAGTAAATCATGATAGTTGACTGTATAAACTGATGACTGAGTTTTAGGAAGGGAAGGAAAGAAAGTTAATGTCCTGGAGGGAAACAGTAGGGTGTGAGGCGAACGTGATAACCACTACACTACGGAAACGAAACACTGGGAAACAGTAGGGTGTAAGCAGGACACCTACCCATCTCCAGGCCCAATGGTAGCAAGACTGACAAAAAGAAAAGCAAAATAGGCTGCTGGGTTGGCAGTGTCCTCTGAGGACAGCCACGTTTCTGTTAGAGCAAGAAACTAATGGGAATTTCGGAAAAGGAAATAAGGATACAGAGGAAATGTTTCAGGAGTTATGGTAGGAGATGGGGACAAAATAAGAGCTTGGCAGAAAATAAAATATAGGAAATGAAGGGGAATCTCGAGACTGAGGCCTGTGATAAGAAAGAATAAAGAGAATTTTATTAGATTAATCCCAGTGGATTCAACTCGAAAGTTAAAAGGACAGATACTAAACTTAAGTACAAAATTAACATATCTGATTTAATTATTTGGATACTTTATATTGCTCTCTAAATTCATTTTCCTTCCAAGTATTGTTTTAACAGATCATTTTATCCCTCAAAAGGTAGCTATTGTTGTTACCATTTTATATGTATCACAAGAATTCTATGGGTTAGGAATTCAAGCATGGTTTGAATGCTAGACCAGTTGAGGTCACCCAATGGTGGTGGTCAGCTGACAGGTGGGCTAGTTTGAAGTTTCCAAGACAGCTTCTCTCACAGACAGGAGCCTTGGAGGGATGGCTGGAACTCTGGACTCGGTTGGAACTGTCAACTCAAGCATCTTCTATGGGACCTCTCCAGAATGGCAGGGTGGTAGGGCTTATTATATGGTGACTTGCTCCCTCCAAAGTAAGCACCCCAAGAGAACCAGAGGAAGCTGTACAATCACTTCTCAGCCTTTTGGCTAAGATCAAGTGTAGAAGGAAGCTGCACAGCTTTTTCTGACCTCGCCTCAGAAATCATGTAACCACTCTCACCACATTCTAATGATTACAAAAGAGTCTTAAGCCTAGCACAGGTTCAATAGAAGGTGAATTAGATTCCACCTCTGGGTGGGGGAGTGACAAGCTCATACTGTTGAGGAACATGTAAAGCAGGAGATATCGTGGCCATCTTTGACCAATATACTCTGCCGTGGTGACACAAGTGATACATACAGTTCTATCATACAGATGATAAGGGTAGATACCTCTGAAAACAGATTCCCAGTAAATTGTAAACTGTAAATTGTATTGGTGACAAACAATTAAATTTATACATCTTTTTTCCTGTAGGAGAACCTGGAAAATCTACAGTGGAAAGTTTGAGTCAAGACCCAGAGATTTGGAAGAACATAGTAGGTATGGTAAATCAAGTAAAAAGTTTCTGTTGCTGGGGTACCTGGGTGGCTCAGTGGGTTAAAGCCTCTGCCTTCAGCTCAGGTCATGATCTCAACGTCCTGGGATAGAGCCCTGCATCGGGCTCTCTGCTCAGCGGGGAGCCTGCTTCCTCCTCTCTCTCTCTCTGCCTACTTGTGATCTCTATCTGTCAAATAAATAAATAAAAATCTTTAAAAAAAAAAGTTTCTGTTGCATACAAATTAGGCAAGAGGCTACATATAAACTGTTTCTACACAAGAAGAATAATTTCATCTAGTACTTGATAATACTGAAACACTATCTAAAAAAAATCATAGATTTTTAAAAAAAATCATAGATTTACTTTTAAATATCACATAATATTAAGTGTTTTTTATCATTTAAGCTATGTCTGAAAATTACAAAAAAACTAAATGTCTTTCAAGTGAATGTTTTTTTACTTTCTACCTCAATGTAAAATAAATTTTGTAATTTATTTGTTTCAGATTTCCAGATAATCAAAAAAAATGAGACTTAAACCAGCTTTGGACTCATCAACAAAGCAAGAAGAAATTTATCATGTCACCTTCATCTTTGATAACTGTAATAGGAGTATGTTACAAGTAATAGAGATAGAAATATAATAAATCTATGACTATGTTTAGATTGGATTTTGTATTGTAGTGTACTACCACAAATTTAATCTAAGTCATCTAAATTCATGAAAATAATAATACATCTCAAATGCTTTGAAATATCAACAATTATTCTTAGAACAAGTTGTAAAATTTTCTTTTTATCCACTATTCCGCAAGGAAGAGTGTTATTATAGAATCAAAATTCGGTTATATCTAATGAGAAAATCATTTTAAACTTACGGAAATATATTTTGAATAAATATGGGGAAAATGTTTATTAAAATTTCAAGAAGCTTTTTCAACATAGATGAAAGGATTATAAGCAGTAAAGACTCTCATATTGTACCATTCAAAATAGTTTCCTTTACAGGGGTAAAGCAAACTTTACCTCTGGAAAAGAGACTTCTGTTTCCTCTACTCACACCACTTCTGACACCAAACACATGATATTTTACACACCAAGCAATTCTCCAATTCTCAATAGATAGACTGGGTGTCTTACAATTTAACTCAACTCTGACACTAACTGCCAGGAATTAGCACAGATCCCAGATTAAGGGATCATTTCACAAGACTGGTTCCCACCACAAATGCCAACAAATCCCAGAGTGTCACCTACACTCTGACTGACTTGGTTACATACTGGGGATTCCCACAACCCCCCTTCCTTAACATCAAAAATTTGCTATATCAGCTCCTGGAACTCAGGGTAAGATCTTTACATTGCCAGTTTATTATTATTATTATTTTTAAAGACCCCATTTATTCATCCGACAGACAGATCACAAGTAGGCAGAGAGGCAGGCGGGGGGGGGGGGGGGAAGCAGGCTCCCTGTTGAGCAGAGAGCCCAACGTGGGGCTCCATCCCAGGACCCCATTGCCAGTTTTTTATGAAAAATGCAATAAAAGATAGAGATTAGCAGCCAAATAGAAGAGATACATTGGCAAGATATGGGAGAGGGGGCCCGAACTTCCATGCCCTCCCTGGGTCCATCACCCTCCCAGCACCTCTGTGCATTCACCAACCAAGAAGCTCTCCAAATCCTTTCAAATCCTGGGGTTTGTATGGAGACTTCACAACATAGATATGATTGATTAATCATTGGCCATTACTGATTAACTCTCCAAAGATCAGGGGATGGGGCTGAAAGTTTCAATCCTCTAACCAAGTGGTTGGCTCCCCTGGCAACCAGACCCCACCCTTAAGGGCTTTCTGAAAGTCACCTCATTAACATAAACTTCATTGTAATTGAAAGGGTCTTGTTATGAATGACAAAAGATGATCCCTTCACCTTTATTATTCCAGACCTATTTCAGGAACTGGGGACAAAAACAAAAACAAATATTATCACAAAAGATGTTCCTTTGACCTTTAGCTCTCTAGAGCTGTTTATGGAACCAGAGACAAAACCCAAATGTTAATTTATTGTATTGTATTAGGAGCTCCATGCTAGGAATCAGGGGCAAAGACTAAATATATATTTCTTACACTATTACAACATTATACTGTGTAGAACTATATTTTATGATACTTTTAGCTGATCGTATATAGTTGACCCTTGAACAACACAGGTCTGAACTGTGTAGGACCACTTATTATGTGCATTTTATATATATATAAATATAGTACAATACTGTGTATTTTGTCATCCTTACGATTTTCTTATTATTTTCTTTTCTCCAGTTTATTTCTCTCTAGCTTAATTTCTCTAACTTACTTTATATAATACATATAACATACAAAATATGTTTTAATCAACTGTTTATGTTATCAGTAAGGCCTCCAGTAAACATTAGGCTATTAGTAATTAAGCTTTGGGGGAGTCAAAATTATATGTGGATTTTGATTGGGGAGGGGATTGGTGCTCCTAACGCTCACTTTGTTCAAGGATCAACTGTATAATAAAATATGTCCATGTCAATTTTAAAAGATTAAGAAAATTCTTCAGTCTTAGGCCCCTCCCCTAAAGTGTCTTACCATAATAAATGAGCTGAAACCAATGGTTTTCTATACAAGAAAATCTCTGTGTTCCCCATCTCACATTATCTGAGCAGATAAAACTATCAGATAGATTCAAACAGAGGGGGTTGTATTTCTAACCTTGGGTTGGAGAATGCCTTCCTAACTAAGAAGTTAACAGAATTAACAATAACTACAGCCTATGTGATTATATTAAAATATTCATACAATGAAAAGGTCACTAAACAAAGTTAAAAGATCAATGACAGAACAGAAGAGTTTGCAACAACAATAAAAAAAAACTAATGCTCATAAAAAATAACTTAGGAAAAAAGATTAGTAAAGAAGAAAAGGAGGAGGAATAAGAGGGAAAGAAAAAGACAATCTCATAAGTTAAAGCACAGAGCATAGCTCTAGAGCTCACATTTGTTATCAGCGTAAAATAAACTGTAACATTTTATGTAAGCCTTATGGTAACCACAAAGGAAAAGCCCGTAGTAGTTACACAGGATGTAAGAGAATATGAGCATAACACTACAGAAAATCATCAAATCACAAAGGAAGAGAACAAGAGAAGAAGAAAGAAATGAAAGAATTACAAGGCAGCCAGAAAAAAAGTTTGAAAATGGCAAAAAGTCCAATCCATCAATACTTATTTTAAATGTAAATGGACTAAACACTCCAGTCAAAAGACATTGAATGGCTAAATGGATGAAAAACAAAACAAAACCCAACTATACATCACCTATAAGAGACTCTCTTCAGCTTTAAGGATACATAGGACTGCCGGCAAAGAGATGGGAAAGAATGTTACATGAAAATGGAAACCAAAAGAAAGCTAGGATAGCTATATTTATATAAGACAAAATAGGCTCTAAGTCAAAGACTGTAACAGGAGACAAAGAAACACATTATGTGATAAAAAAGGGAACAATCCAACAAGAGGGCATTTGTAAATATTTATGCACCCAACATAGGAACACCTAAATATAGAAAGAAAATATTAACAGACCTAAAGGGAGAAATAGACAGCAATACAATAATACTAGGGAACTTTAATACCCCCACTTTCATCAATAGATAGATCTTCAAGACAGAAAATCAATAAGGAAACATTGGCCTTAAATGACACATTAGACCAGATGTACAGACATATCCAAAACATTTCATCCAAAGGAAACGGAGTTACACATGAAACATTCTCTGGGATATATCATATGTTAGGCCACAAAACACATGTTTAAAAATTTAAGGTGGAAAACATATTAAGAATCTTTTCCACCCACAGTCATATAAAACCTGAAATCAATTACAAGTAGAAAGCTGGAAAAATCACAAATATGAGGAGAGTAAACAACTTCCTACTGAACAACCAATTGGTCAACAAAGAAATCAAAGAAACTTTAAAAATACCTTGAGACAAATGAAAATAGAAACACAGCACACCAAAACTTAAGGGATGCAGCAAAAGCAGTTCTAAGAGGGAAGCTCAAAGTGATAAATGCCTACATTAAGAGGGGGAAAAAAAAGATCTCAAACAACCTAACTTAACACCTCAAGGAACTAAAAAAACAACAAAAGCAGCCCAAAGTTAGTAGAAGGAAGGAAATAACAAAAATCAGAACAGAAATAAATGAAATAGAGAATAAAAAGACAATAGAAAAGATCAATGAAAATAAGAGCTGGGGTTTTTTGAAAAAATAAAATAGACAAAACTTTGGCTGGACTCACCAAGAAAAAAAGGAAGAGGATTCAAGTAAACAAAACCAGAATTGAAAGAGTAGATGTTACAACTGAAAACACAGAAATACAAAGGGTTATGAGACTGCTGTAAGCAGTTATACACTAATAGACTGGACAATCTAGAAAAAAAAGGAGAAATTCCTAGAAACATAAAACCTACCAATACCAAATCATGAAATAGAAAACCTGAATAGACCAATTACTAGTAAGGAGATTGAACCAGTAATCAAAAACCTCTCAAACAAACAAAAGCCCAGGACTGATGTTTTCACTGTTAATTTCTACCAAATATTTTTTTTTCACATTAATTAATTAATTTATTTATTTATTTTCTCACCAAATTTTTATTTAAGTTCTAGTTAGTTTACATACAGTGTAATACTGATTTCAAGAGTAGAATTTAGTGATTCATCACTTCCATGCCACACCTAGTTGTTCATCATAACAAGTGCCCTCCTAATGCCCATCACCCATCTAACCCTACCCCACCCATCTCCCTCCATCAACCCTCAATTTGCTCTTTATCATTAAGAGTTTTATGGGCCCCTGGGTGGCTCAGTTGGGTAACCATCTGCCTTTAGCTCAGATCATGATCTAGGTCCTGGGACTGAGCTCTGCCTCAGGCTTCTTTCTCAACAGGGAGTCTGCTTCCCTCTCTCTCTTTCTCTGCCCCTCTCCACTGCTCATTCTCTCTCTCTCTCTTAAATAAATAAAAAAATTTTTTTAAAAAGAGTCTCTTATGGTTTGCTTCCCTCTCTCCTTTTTTTCCCTTTCCACATATTCATCTGTTTTGTTTCCTAAATTCTACATATAAATGAAATCATATGGTATTTGTCTTTCTCTAATTTATTTTGCTTAGCATAATACACTCTAGCTCTATCCTTGTCATTGCAAATGGCAAGACTTCATTTTTTATGGCTGAGTAATATTCCATTACATACATATATCACATTTATTCATCAGCTGATGAACACATCTACCAAATATTTTTAAAAGAATTAAGATCAATCCTTTTCAAACTCTTCCAAAAAATACAATGGGGGAACATCGCAAAACTCCTTTTGCAAGGCCAACACTACACTGATGTTAAATATACTAGAAGAGAAGAAAATTACAGACCAATATCCCTGATGAACATAGATGTAAAAATCCTCAACAATGTATTAGCAAACTGAACACAACATGTTAAAAAGATCATATACCACGATCAAGCAGGATTTAGTCCAGGAATGCAAAGATGATTCAAAAACTGAAAATCTATTACTGTGTTATGTCATGTTAACAAAATGAAGGGTAAAAATCTTATGATCATCTTAATAGATGCAGAAAAAACACTTGAGAAAATTTAACATCTATATATAATAAAAATACTCAACAAAGTGAGTGTAGATGGAACATACCACAACATAACAAAGGCTATATATGACAAGCCCATAGCAAGCATCATACTCAATGGTGAAAAACTGAAACCTTTTCCTCGAAGATGAAAATAAGACAGGATGCCCACTCTTACCACTTTTATTCAACGTAGTCCTAGCCCACAGCAATTAGTCAAGTAAAAGAAAAGGCATTAGAGAGGAAAGAGTAACAGTTTCTATTTTAGTTTCTATTTTCTTTTGCAAAATACATGATTCTATACATAGAAAGCCCAAAAGACTCCACTAAATAACTCTCAGGACTAATAATAAATTCAATAAAGTTGCAGGATAGGGTATCAAAATACAAAAGTTAGTTATGTGTTTATAAACTAATAATTACCAGAAAGAGAAATTAAGACAGTATTTCTATGTCATCTAAAAGAACAAAATACCTAGGAATGAATTTAAGCAAGGAGGTGAAAGACATGTACACTGAAAACTATAAGATATTGATAAAAGAAACTGAAGAAGACACACACAAATAAATGGGTAGATAATTCTATGCTCATGGATTGAAAGAATTAATATTGTTAAAATATCCTTTTACCCAAAGCAATCTACAGATTTAGTGTAGTCCCTATCAAAAGTCCAAAGGCATTTTTCACAGAAATAGATAAACTATCCTAAACTTTCTATAGAACCACAAAAGTCTCTGAAGCTAAAGTATTCTTGAAAAAGAAGAACAAAGCTGGAAGCATCGTACTTTCTGATTTCAAAGTATATTATGAAATTATAGTAAAGTAGCGTGGTAGTGGCATAAAAACAGATCAATAGGGGCGCCTGGGTGGCTCAGTGGGTTAAAGCCTCTGCCTTCGGCTCAGGTCATGATCTCAGGGTCCTGGGATCGAGCCCCACGTCGGGCTCTCTGCTCAAGCAGGGAGCCTGCTTCCTCCTCTCTCTCTCTGCCTGCCTCTCTGCCTACTTGTGATGATCTCTGTCTATCAAATAAATAAATAAAAATCTTTAAAAAAACAGATCAATAAAACATAACAGAGAGCTCAGAAATAAAACCATGCATAATGATCAATTAATTTACAACAAAGGAGCCAAGAATATACAACAGGGAAAGGATAGTCTTTTCTTTCTGTCTGTCTGTCTGTCTGTCTGTCTTCTTTCTTTCTCTCTTCCTTTTCTTAGGATGGTCTTTTCAATAAGAGGTTTGAGAAAACTGGACAGTCACATGCAAAAGAATGAAACTGGACCACTGTTTTACACCAACCACAAAAAAAACCTCCAAATTGATTAAAGAATGTAAGACCTGAAAACATAATACTCCTAGAGGAAAACATAGATGGTAAGCTCTCTGACATCAGTCTCGATGGTGGTTTTGTATTTGACACCAAAAGCGAAGGCAACAAAAGCAAAATAAACAAGTGGGACTATCTTAAACTAAAAAGCTTTTGTGCTGTAAAGGAAAGCATTAACAAAATGATAAGACAACTTATATGGGAGGAAAATATTTACATATCATTTATTTAATAAGGGATTAATATCTAAAATATAATACCTCATAGCAAAAACAATTCAATTTAAAAAGGAGCAGAGGAACTGAACAGACATTTTTCCAAAGAAGACATACAGATGTCCAATAGGTACATGAAAAGATGCTCAACATCACTAATCATCAGAGAAATGCAAATCAAAACCACATTGAGATATCACCTCACACCTGTTAGAATAGCTATTACCAAAAAACCAAGAGATAACAAGTGTTGGTAAGGATGTGGAGAAAAGAAAAAAATTGCTATCTCAAAAGATATATGCACCTCCATGTTCATTGCAGCATTATTTATGATAGCTAAGACATCGAAACAACCTAAGTTTCCATTGATGGATAAATGTATAAAGAAATGTGATATATATGCAAATATATATGTTGGACCTTAAGGGCGTTATGGTAAGTAAAATAAATCAGACAAACACTATATGATCTCACTTACATGTGGAATCAAAAAAACAAAAAACAAAAACTCATAGATACAGAGAGTAGTTGCCAGAGGCAGAAAGTGGGTAATGTTCAAAATGGGTGAAGGTGGTCAAAAGATACAAATTTCTAGTTATGAAATAAATAAGGGCACCTTGCTGGTTCAGTCAGTGGAGCACACAACTCTTGATCTTGGGGTTGTGAGTTCAAGCCCCATGTTGGGTATTTAAAAATTATTTAAAAATAAAATCTAAATAAATATAATAATTAAATACGTACTGAGGATAAAATGTAAAACATGGTGACTACAGTTACCAATGCTATATCATATATTTGAAAGCGTCTAACAGAATAGATCTTAAAAGTTCTCATCACAAGAGATAAAACAAATTTGTAACTGTGAGGTGATGGATGATAACTTACTGCAGTAATCATTTTACAATATATATGTATATGTACATATACAAGAATCAAATCATTGTGATACAATGTTATATGTCAATGATATGTCAATAAACTTGGAAAAAATTAAAAAGTTCTTTAAAAAGGAAAATAAAAAGACAAATCACAAGCTAGAAGAAAATATTTGCAAAAACCTATCTGATAAGGACTTGTGTATATACGACTCATATGCAAATATATAAAGACTCATAACTCAATAAATCAAAGAAGGTAAAGTAAGTCATTGAGAAAAGATTTGAAAAGATATTTCACCAAAGAAGACAGAAGACACATAGATAGCAAATAAGACATGAAAATGTCCTTAACACCATTTATTAGAGAAATGCAAATGAAAACCACAATATCACACTATGTGCCTTAGAAAATGGTTACAACTTAGAAGTCTGACATTTCCAAGCATTGAAAAGATGTAGAGCATCTAGAACTCTCAAAATCACTAATGGAAATGCAAAATTGTACAGCTGTTTTGGAAAACTAAGTTTAGTAGTTCGTTATAAATTTAAGCACACACCATAGGACCCAGCAAAACACTCTGAGTTGTTTATCCAAAAGAAATGAAAAAAAAAAAAATGTCTACACAAAGACCTGTGTGTGAATATTTATATCAATTATATTCAAAATGGCCAAAAAGTGGATATAACCAAATATGCATCTACTGGTGAATAGATAAAAAAAAATTGTGGTATATTATATAGAATGAAATACAACTCAGCAATAAAATGAAAGCAACTATTAATAAATATAACAAGATGAATTTCAAAAACATTATGCTAAGTGAAAGAAGCAGTCACAAAAATTACATTTATATAATATTCTAGAAGCCAAAACTGTAGAACAGAAGTCAAATTGATGGCTGCCAAGAACAGGGGGATAGAGGAAGGGAAGTAACTATAAAAGGACATGAGACATTTGGGGGGGGCTATAGAAATGTTCTCTATCTTGATTGTACAACTATAAATGTTACTCAGAGTTTATTGAGCTATGAAGATGAATTTTGCTACATCAATTATAATACAATAAATCTGACTTAAATAAAAACAAAAAGGGACATGTGGCTATAGAGTAAATTCAACTTAATCACACTGTTATTTAAATATAATTGTTTGTACTTGTAGATATGTCTATATGTATGAGTATAGGAAAAGGTCTTAAATAATCTAAACCCAAATGTGAACTCAATTCTCTCTAGAGAATGGGAAACTGGGAATGATTTTATTTTTTATACTTCTGTATTAGTTAAATTTTTTTCACATGTAAGACTATGTGCCATGGGTATGCATTTTAACAATAAAAAATATTAAAGACAAAGAAAATTCTTCTACCATGGTATAAAGTGTTTCCTTAAACATTTTCATTAAAAATATCCTATCTCATATGACTCTACTTAAGAAGGAAGTCTACAAGTACCTGGATGGCCCAGTTGGTTACGCGTCTGCCTTAGGCTCAGATCATCATCCCAGGGCTCTGGGATTTAACCCCAACTAGGGCTCCCAGCTCAGCGGGGAGTCTGTTTCTCCCTCTCCCTTTGCTTCTCCTTGCCCTGTTCATTCTCTCTCTCTCAAATAAATAAATAAAATCTTTAAATAGATAAATAAATAGTAAGTTTAGCCATGAGAAAACTTTTTCCCTTCATGAGAGCAATTCTAGCTTTGAAGTTCTAAATTCAAATTATACTTATTTTTTTCCTCTTGAAGCTTTTTCTGTAACAATAGCCTTTTATGGTAGTGTCTTCTTAATTTTAAGATATCTTAAAACTACGTCTGGAAATTTTTGTGAGAATGTTTTTAATCAAAATGCCCACATCTCTGCAAACACTTCAGGAAAATTAGATCAAATGTACACCTCTTGGGAAGGTCAACTGAAACCAGAATATACAATCAAATGACAGTCATCCTGCTATCCCTTCTTATGGATCTAATTATAAGGTTTCTCTGGTGGTTTCTCTTTAAATTTCAATTTGGGGGAGCGCCTGGATGACTCAGTCAGTTAAGCATCAGCCTTCAGCTCAGGTCATGATCTCAGGGTCCTGGGATTGAGTCCTGCTCAGCAGGGAGTCTGCTTTTCCCAACCCCTCCCCTGGCTTGTGCGCTCTCTCTCTCTCTCTCTTTCAAATAAATAAATAAAATTTTAAAAAATATATAAATTTCAATTTGAATCAGTTTTATTTGTGAAACTGAAAACATACATGAAAACAAAAGCAAGTTTCATGATGACAGATGCCAATCCAATTACATCAAGTGCTTGTTCTTTATAAAAGGCTCTTCCATAAACAGTGCAGCAAGGACTACTCACCGAGAATGTGTAAGTATTTATGATGGTCTCTAATACCCTTTTTTTTTTTATCAAAATAACATGCCTAAAATACAACATTGCATAATGCGCTATAATTACTTTAGTTTTTAGCATCTCCCTTAAAAATTTGTAACAGTATCCCAGCTTCTCTAGTTTTTTGTTTTGGTTTGGTTTGGCTTTTTGTTTTTTAAAGATTTTTTTTTTTAATTTTAGAGAGAGAGGAGCAGCAGGGAGAGGCAGAGAGAGAGAGAGAGAATCTCAAGCAGACTTCCTGCTGAGTGCCGAGCTCCCTGTGGGGATCGACCTCATGACCTTGATATCATGACCTGAGCGGAAATCAAGAGTCTAATGTTTAACCAACTGAGCCACCCAGGCACCCCTGTTTTTTATACTCTTTAGTAAGATTCCCCAAAAGTTGTTTTAAAAAATGCATCCCAAGTTATAATAAATAAATAAATATCTTTGTGCTCCCATATTTTAGGTAACACTGAAAATATCCTGGTAGATACCTATTGATCTAATTTTTAAAGGACCCTTTAATCCTTCTTCCCTCCTCCCCCTTCTTCCCTTTAGGGCCTTCCTTTTCCCTACAAGGAATAATAAGCATAACTACACAGGGATGATGGCATATATGGAAACGTCGAAGACAGAAACATGTTTGTTTCACAAGAGCCACATTTAAAGCTAAATTATAGGGAGTCTTTAGAAAAGAAATGAACATGACTTCCGCTAAGGTGAATAATTTTAATGCCTTCTTTCCAAAGTTACTTTGCCCAGATATCTTTAAAGAAAGGTATTACATTATCATTATCATTGACATATTTATCTTGCCTCCATCCACACACACATACCATAAAAATTATAAACTATTTTATGGAGAGTAGTGTGACCATGTAATTATTATAGGATTTTTATATTTTAAAAAGTTGATCTAAATTGACTAAAAATCAAAGAAGAAACCTCCACCATGCAGGTTTAATTACTACTCCACCAAAAACTGCTTTTCTTTCCAAACATCTTGCTTTTGTATCTAACTTCTCCACCTCTATCTGAAATAACAGTTCTTTGTAGAATCATACCTATAAACTTTATGAAACTGTAATTGATTCTATGAGGTTATTATCTCCAAATTTTGGGATTTTGAGCATATATATATATGAATTAAAATTTCTTTTAAATATTCTCACTATTCTCATAACTATTCACTTGAACAATCTAGAATTTACCAGGCTAAGTAAATTTGGCATCAGAGAACAATAAGTTTATCACCATTTTATAATCCTGAAACTTTTAAACAAATTTTGCTTCCACAGGTGTTCAAAAAAGTACAAATTAAAACAACAATGTGAGACTAATATTTTGCCCATTATATAATCAAAATTTAAAAAGAATAAAAATAACTAGTGTTACAACAGTGAGTAAACAGGAAGTAGAAATGTAAGTTGTAAAAACAAAAAAAACCCTCTGTGATTTGACAGTAGGTACCAAAAGCTTTAGAAAGCTCATTGACCCTGAAATTTCATTTCTAAGAATTTATCTCAAGAAATAATCAGACAAGTGAGAAATGATGAAGGTATGATGCTATTATTGAAGTTTCTTTCTCATGCTAGCATAAGAACACACAAATAATACATAGATTCAACCTAAATTCCCAACAATAGTGGGTCCAATAATTTATAGCACCTTCATACTAGGTATATTAGTTTTCTATTGTTGCTGTAATAAATTACTCAAATAAAGCAGCTTAAAACAATGCTCATTTATTAACCTCACAGTTCTGCAGGTCAAAAGTCTAGGCTGACTTGGCTGGATTTTCTGCTTTGGGCCTCGGAAGGCCAAATCAAGGTACCTACAAAGCGGTGCTGTTGATCTGGCAGATCTGGGATAGAAGCTTCTTCCACCTTCGGTTAGGTTGTTGGCAGAATTTGCAGCTATGGGACTGAGGTCTCTGTTTCTTTGCTGGCTGTCAGCCCAGGACCACCCCCAGCAGCTGAGACAAGCGGCATTCCTTCCTAGAGCTGCCTCATTTTTAGAGAGAGCAGTAGTGCATGGAGTCCTTCTCAGGCTTCAAGACACTCTAATTTTCCTTCTCTGACAATCAGGAAAAGTTCTCTGATTTTAAAGACTTGGGTGATTAGATTAGGCTCACCCATGTAAATAATTTCCCTAACCTTAGGTCAATTGTGCCGTATAACGTAATAAAATCACGGAATAGTACCTCCTCATTAGTCACAAATTCCTGGGATTAGGGTGAGACAGTGTGGGGTGCGGTATGGGGGTCTGGGTGAGTGAGAAGCATAATTTTATCCTACCACACCATGGAACAAAATACAATAAAAATGATGACTGTAGAATTAAATTTGTCTTTCCTGCCCCAAAATATAAACGAGGCATTAAAATACTGAAATGTTTCTGTAGCCTTTGGCTGCGGTTCCACAGTATGGCCCTGGGTTGTTCTATCCAGCCCCTCCTCTAGGACAACTACAGCCCCGCTGTCTCTAGCAATTAAAGGACTGATGCCTGCCACAGCAATAAACCTCCGGGCTACAGTCTGTCCTTTGATTGCTTGGTGCCCATGAAATATCAATCTTTAAATATTTTTAATACCACCATTGGATTTGGCTATATATTTAATGCAGAAAAGAAGGATACAATACTATTAAGTGAGGAAAGAAGACATGTTTATTTAGAATGAATAGATAGATATATAGATACATTCATGATAGATTTGAGAGATACAGAGATATACATACATGCATGTAAGCTGGTATTGGCTTACTTACTCTGGTGACTATACATAAGAACAACTCCTGAAATTTGCATGGTTTATTTATATTACTGAATATGCATAGAAGCAATTCCTGAAAGACATACCATAAAACATTAACAGTTGTTATTTCCAAAGATAGAATTTCAGTTGATATAAATTTAATTTTTAGAATTTTCTGTATCTTCCAATGAACATGTATTATTGGCATAATAAAAAGAATATATGATAAAGACAAAACAAGTTTTGTACCTTTCTTTCTATGACCTTAGGGGAAAAAAAAATCCCTCATTTTTGAGTCTCTATTTCTTAATCAGTAAAACAAACTACATGATATTTTTCATCCTTTCCAGCTATAAGTGCTTCTCATTTTAAATAGACCACTCAACAATGTACTTAAGTTCAATCCAGGTTAAAAGAAGGAGGAAGGGAGATGGAAGCTGCTAGAGTTACAAGAAATTAAGTCTTCATTTTGTCCACTTAAAACATGGCAGAAAACGAATTTCTTTTTAGGGTGACGTGATTCATTTAAGATCAAGGTTCTCACTGCAATTACTCGCCTTTGTTAATTGTCAAGGAGCTGTAGGTTTATTCTTGCTTTTGCATGTCCTGAACAGTCATTATTGAAGCAACAAGCACTGAGGATACTGTAGGTTACAGTGGACAAGACGGCAAGGCTACGTCCATGGGGCCAACGTTCAAGATGGAGAACACAAACAATGTCCTAACAAGTGAGGAGATCAACAAGACATATTGTTACAAAAACTTAAAGGAAATAAAAGAGGAAGTAACATCTGAAGTGAGACCTTCAGGATGAGAAGAATATAGCAGAAGGAAAAGCCAAAGAAGAAGCAGAGAGAAGAGCAATGCAAAGGCTCTGAGACAAGAAAGTGCTGGCGTGTTTGTGGATACAAATGAGAATGGCGTGATTGCACTAGAATGAGCGGGAGACAGTGGCACCGAGGAAGTTAAAGCAAAATAGGCAGGTACCAGGTTATATAAATATCCTTAGACCAGGGTAAAGAAATCAGATTTCATTATAAATACCAAGTCATTCAAAAAGTCATTCAAAACTTTTAACCGTGGAAGAGATGTGTTTTTGAAAGTGTTAAAGGACAACTTTGGCTATTGAGCAGGGAAGAGACTGTAAGAGGGCAAAGGTGGTACCTGGGAGACTTGTTAGGATCACTGCAGTAATCCAGGTAAGAGATAGATGAGCGTCATGAAGAATATGAGGGTGTCAATGAAGATGCACAAAAGCAAATGGTTTAAAACATATTTTGAAGGTACAATCTGCAAAATTTGCTGATGAGATTGGTTGAGATGGTGAGAAAAGGGGGAAAAACCAAAATGGATCCTAGAGATTTTCCTTGAGCCAAGTGATGACTGGTAGTACATTTACTAAGATGAGAAAGGCCAGAGGAAGATCAGTGTTTGAAGGTGAAATCAAGAGCCTTATTTTAGAGACAAGGATGAGATGCTTGTTAGACCTCCTACAGCAAAAGTTAGAGGCAGACATGAAAGTGCAGAACTCAAAGAGGAGGCTAGGGTAGAGATAACAATTTAAAGTCAACAGAATATGGATGGTAATTAAAAAAGAAAGGCCAGGATAGAACATAGTCAATTCAAAATTTAGGGACGGTAAGCATGAGTATAGGAGAAGGAAATCAATCATGTTAACATAAAGCACACTAACATCAAGAAGAAGAAATTATAATTATATATTCATGATTCATCAAAAAAAGTACATGCATTACTGAATGCACATATTTAAGACTAAAATTTAGAACCCAGAATTCCTTATTAAGTTAACAATTGGAGAAAAATAGTCTCATTTCCTAAGAGAAATACAAATCTGAAATATCTAACTTCTTGCCAGCAAGTCACCTACTCATGAATGGAAATAGCAAAACCAAGTCAGCAACAGTCACTATGAGCCCAAAATTGCTCCACTACTTACTCTGCCATGGAATATGGTAGCCACTAGGACTCAAGGCAAAAATCTTGACAAATTTCTAAGTAGCGGTACGTACAATGAATTCATAATGCCCTGAAAGTGCTGCCATGTCTTATGTGGACTTTTATATACTGCAAATGTTGAATATACAAAATTGTATTAAATGTTAAAAAATGAAATGCAGAGGTGCCTGGGTGGCTCAGTTGTTAAGCTTCTGCCTTCAGCTCAGGTCATGATCCTGGGGTCCTGAGATCGAGACCCGCATCAGCCTCCCTGCTCAGCAAGAAGCTTGCTTCTCCCTCTCCCATTCCCCTTGCTTGCTTTCCCTCTCTCGCTGTGTTCCTCTCTGTCAAATAAATAAATAAAATCTTTAAAGAAAAAACCCGAACTGCAGTTAGTTCAGTTTGGCAGACAGTTTAATGATTCAGTAAGTTGAATTTTTTCCTCTAATTTTCAGTAGATGTTGACATCAATAGAAGAGATTTTCAAAATGTATATTGTTGGACAATTTTGCAAGTCAATTTTAAGTATACTTCGAACCAAACTAATTTTTTGAAGTTGTCTTTGAGGAAATATAATGTTCATATATAACATGTCAGTTCAGAATATAAACTGAAATATTTGTTGGTTTAGGATAATGTTTAACATATCTATATACAAAATTAATTTTACATAAATCCAATACATTCAATAGCCTTCAGATATTTAAACTGATTTATTGAGCATCTTTTATGCTAAGCAATATGTTAAATATGTAAAACATTTTAAAATATGTTTATTAAACATATTTGACGTTTAGGTGCTAGTCCTAAATATAAGGTGCTAGTCCTACTTCCAAAGAGATTAAGAATTTGTATCAGTTTTCTGAGAATCAAAATTTGAATTTGATTATAGGTTATGTTAATATAGGTCAAGAACTTATGCGATAGAATATAAGCAAATGTTTTTATTTCCTTTGCTATTATAAAAATATTTCTTGAGCAATAAATTTTAAGACACCCAACATTATTACCTTTCATCATGATGTATTTCCAAAACCCAAGTCCTAAATTTTAATCTGGCCCTATTTCTTATAGATAATATTATAACTTCACTACAGATTTCACACAGATGGGGTGAACAATACTATGAGACAGAACAGCATAAAAGTTAATAGCATGGACTACATCCAGAGCCAGACTACTTGCTTTCATATCCTAGTTGCGTGGCTTTAGACAAGTTACTTAACCTTCCTGTACTTGGTTTCCTTCTCTTTAGCATAAAGATAATTGACATGTAAATAACTTGCAACTCAACGACAAAAAGACAACCCAGTTAAAAATGGGTAAATGATTTGAATAGATATTTGTCCAAAGAAGATATACAAATAGCCAATAACATGTATAATGTATAATGTTCAATATCATTCATTAATAAATGCAAATCAAAATCACAGTGAGAACCACTTTACCCCCATTTGTATGGTTATATTCAAAAGGGGTGGACAAATGTTGAAAGAATGTGGAAAAATTGGAACACTCATACATTGCTGGTGGAAATACAAAAGGTGCGGCTGCTTTGAAAAACAGTTTGGCAGTTCCTCAAAAAATTGAACTTACAGTTGATTTATGACCCAGAGATTTCACTCCAGAAGAATCGAAAACAAATGTCCAAACAAAACTTGTAAACGAACACTTGTAGTAGCACTGTTTGTAATCGCTGAAAAGAGCAACAACCCAAATGTGCATAAACTGATGATTGGGTAAACAAAATGTGGTATGTCACAGAATGAATATTATTCAGCAATAACAACAAATGGGATGCTGATCATTTTACAATATGGATGAACTTTGAAAACATTATGCTCAGTGAAAGTAGCCAGACACATATTATATGAGTCTGTTAATAGGAAATTCCCAGAACAGGCAAAAATACAAAAGCAGGAAGTACACTCGTGGTTGCCTAGACTGGGGACTTAAGTGGAAATACAGAGTTAGTCACTCCTAATCAATGTGGGGCTTCTTTGTCCTGAGATCGCTTCATGGTAATGATTGCACATCTCTGTGAATATACTAAAACCACTGAACTGTACATTTTTTAAAAGGGTATGTTTCATGGTATGTGAATTATATCTCAATAAAGCTGCTGTTTGTGAAACAATAAAAAAGAATATAGGATACTTATAGCACCTGTTTCATGGTGTCATCAAGATTAAATGAGTTAATATTTGTAAAATGCTTAAATAAAAATACTTGACCCATAGTAAGTTCAAGTAACTCATAAGAGAATTTCTCATCAGGGGCACCTGGGTGGCTCAGTGGGTTAAGCCTCTGCCTTCAGCTCAGGTCCTGATCCTGCATTCCTGGGATTGAGCCCTGCATCAGGCTCCCAGCTCCATGGGGAGTCTGCTTCTCCCTCTGACCTCCCTTCTCATGGTCTCTCACTTTCTCTCAAATAAATAAATAAATAATCTTTAAAAAAAAAAAAGAATTTCTCATCAGGGTAAAAGTTCACATTTTGATACACATCCCTCCCCACGCTCCAAACACATTGCGTTAATAAGTATAAAAATAATTTGTAATTCATATAATCAATAAAATATTAATATTTAGAATATAATAAAGTAAATAAATAAATAGAAAAGGCAACAATATAAAAATGTCCAAAGAATAGACAGTTCATATGTTAAGAAATCCAGAGTCTAGAAAAAATATGAGAATATAATCAATCTTACAGTTACTCAGGAGAATAGATAATAAAATAACAAGATACATTTTCCATGCATTCAATTTGGCAAAAAAAATACTAAATTCCAATAACCCTAAGTATTGGTGAGAATGTGGAGAAGTAGAACAAACACTTTAGAGAGCAAGTGACCACTATCTAGTAAAGTCGAAGGCACTTATACTCTATGAATCGCAGAGCACATACTCTAAAGAAACTCTTGTATATGCATAAAACAGAATTTTCATTGCATCTTTGTTTATAGTAATGAAAAATCGGAAATATTGGTTATTATGAGAATAGATATATTGTCACATTCATACAATAGAAACCCTATACAACAGTTAATGAATGAACTAGGATTGTGAGTATCAACATGGACAAATCTCCAAAAACATAATTTTGTACAAAAACACATGATTAAAAATACATGAGTAAACCCTACAAGCTCTGGGGCACAGCCTACTAATCTCAGGTGATAAAGGGTGGCTGAACTATGATTCTGCAAAGGTATTCCCATAACCGAACATCCAAGGAAATTTTACAGCCCATGGAATTCTTAGACCAAAAATTAAATAGTCACACATAATAGGACCTACATACTATGAATTGAAATGGTGACATTTTAGGGCTCCTGAAAGAGCCAGAGCAGGAAGGATTGTTCAAACAGAAGATCCTTGACCTTCTCTTCAGCCAAAGATCACCAGGCTCTATCACTTCCCCAGCTGCCCTCCATTGCTCCAAGTCCTTCATTTTTTCTTGAGTCTTTTTCTTCTCCTGAATTGTCCTTAGCCTTTAGAACTCTTCTCACTCTCCCTCATCCAGCTCTGTGATGATATGAGCAAAGGTACTTTCAGTCTGGGGAATGATGGCATGTTCTGTGGCATTTACATGCCTGTTGGTTATCTTAATAGCTTCGTCCAAAGTAACAGAGGAAGTCTGTGGTGAAGCTACTCCCACCCCTACTTCCACTGCTCTGGCTTAATTCTGGCCAAACCAGTCAGTTCACACCTGTTGGTTCATCCTTTGGCTAATGTTCAAATTACTGGCAGAGCCATACCAGCTGCATTACATTTCTTCTCTGGAAGGTTCACTTGGGCTTTCTGTGCATTGCAGACAACGTAGTGCAGAAGTCCCTTGCTGTGAATGTGGCCTCAGCAAATGAAAAGGTGGCTTCTCTCATCAGTGTTCACCCATCAACATTTGGGGCTCTATTAGCTTCTCTAGGATCTGTTGAAATGGAAGAGTTAAGCATCAGATTTTTTTCTTCAGGAGATTTCAAGCCGTCTGAAACATTCATGACAATCTGAGCCACTTGCCAGGGAAAGATTTGTTTGGTAGTTGGCCGACTGGATGGTGGGACATTGACAGTTTGGCTGCAACAGCCCCAGCCCCAGTCTCCTCTATCCAAGTCAGCTGGTGGTGTCAGGGTTGTGCTTCCTCAGGGAGGGAAGGAGGAAAACGGAATCAGAAAGGGAAACGGAGATAGCAATTATATCTGTAACGTTGTATTTCTTGAAAAACGAAGTGAATGAAGTAAACACAGAATAATAGACCTTATGAAGGTAAGTGGTGAGAACTCAGGTATATATTACATTTTCCAAAGTAATCTACATGAAGAATAACTTTTAAGAAGTAAGATTTAAAATAAAAATTCATACCTTCCAGTCCCCAAGCAAAAGATTTTTTCAAACACATGTTCTACATTTTCTAATTTTTTTCTTGATATTTTATTCCCTAAGGTTTAAATTCTTTATTAGCCTCAATGACTAAGTACCTTTGGTTGTAATTAAATAACTACTTAATTAAGAGATTATTTTTAACACTTTTATAAAGAATATATTTTTATATTTATATGGTTGGAAAGCATATCCTTTTATAAAGCATAATACATAATATAAATTATTACAATTTGCAATAAAGTTCCTTCCATACACTAAATATTATATTATGAATGTATACTCCAATTGTTCTTCCATTTCCAGAATTTCAGCGGAGTATTTTTAACAGCATAGACATTTTTAATATTGTTCAGTGATTTAAGAAAGAAATTGCTCAAAACTTGACATCATTTTTTAATCACAATTTATTCATTTTAGATTAACTTCCCCTTTTAAAAAAGTATTATTGCTATGATTGACTTCTAATATATTCTCAAGCCAGTGACATTTTTAGTAGACATAAATAAGAAAAAAGAATAGTCTTCAGTCTTCCTTTACCCAGTTAATTCACCAGAAACAAATTAAGTCAAAATGCTTAGCAATAACTAAATTTCCAAGCAAAAGTATAAAGAGAAATAGAAGGTTTAGAATTTAGTACAATAACTTAGCTAACAAAGCAAATAGAATGGGATTAGGAAAATCAGAGTCACTCCTACAACATATACAGATGAATGGAAACTCTTTTTTTTTTTTTTTTTTCAAACCATCCAGATTAACAAATTCATTTTTTCTTAACGTTATCCAGTTGGTTGAAAAACATTAAGGAGATTGTTTTGTGAGAAGACTGTGATACACACTGTGTATATATTTTTTAATAGGCCATATTATCTCCATATTATCTCTGCTCTTAAGAAGTATACATAACAGTGAGGATTAAAGACTCCATAAGAATCACTTATTTGTGGAGCATAACAAAGAACACGGAGGACATGGGGAGATGGAGAGGAGAAGGGAGTTGTGGGAAATTGGAGGGGGAGGTGAACCATGAGAGACTATGGACTCTGAAAAACAACCTGAGGGTTTTGAAGGGGCGGAGGGTGGGAGGTTGGGGAACCAGGTGGAGGGTAATAGAGAGGGCAAGTATTGCATGGAGCACTGGGTGTGGTGCAAAACAATGAGTACTGTTATGCTGAAAATAAATAAATTAATTTTAAAAAAAAAGAAACACTTTGGAAACAATCATAATGTAGAACATTAGCAAATTAATCCACTCCGACATCTTAATTCTAATATCTAATTCCAACATCTTATTTCTAATGTTCAACTCCAACATCTTAATTCTAATATCTGGTTCAGAGTGCAAACAAATGGCACATTACCTGATTTTTATATCTTCAGCACAAAATTATGGCAGAATCAAGAAGTAGTCAAGAAGTTTGGTTTTGAAGCCCCACACTTATGATTTTATAATGGTTTCTCTTCAACAGCTATATTCCTTCAAGGTTACATTTATTTATTTAATACACACTATGTGCTAGATACTGTTATAAGCACATTAGAAATAACTCATATCAGTAAGATGAGAGTTAAAAGATGAAGCACGACGAAATGACTCCAAATCTCAGTGGCTTATAACAATATGTATATCTCATTACATGTTGACTTTGACTGTGGCTCTGCTTCCTGCCCCCTTTACTCCAGGATGCAGGCTAAAGAAACCCCTATCTGAGACATCACCATTCTCATGGCAGAGAGGAGAGAAAGAATGGTGAAAATATATGATGGATCTTAAAGTTTTTGCTTATAACTTATATACATCACTTAAGGTCACATTTCAAAGACCAAAACAAACAAACAAACAGAAAACAAAAAAAAAAATAAAAAAACGGGGACTTGGCCAAGTCTGACAATGGAGCAGAAATGGGTAATCCTCCCAGGATGAAGACCCATGAAAATTGAAAATGCCATAGCATACCGTCATCATAGCATGGATATTAGGACAGAAATTATTATCCGCATTTTACAACTGAAGTAACTGAGGCATTAGGATATTAAGTAACTGATGAAGGCCACACACACAGCTACTAAGTTACAGAGCCGGGATTTGACATTCAGGCAATTCATGCTCTTAACAACTATACTACACTGACTCCTTATGTTCTTGAACTATTATTTTCACTTCTTCATCAAAATTCTGAAATTCATGCACACAGAAATATTTGACAGGTAAAAGTTTAAATAGACACTCACCCAAAGGGATTTGCGTTTTAAGGCAATAAGGCCTTAAGATAAAGATGCAAAGTTCAGATAGCTGGATTTCAGAAGATTAGTGGAGAATGCAGCCTTTCCAATGCCTCTGAAATCACATCTAATAATCAGCCCCTTATTCTGTGTGTAGACAGTCACTTAACTGCTTTGCTTGAGTTCTATGTTCCAAATATCACTTATTCAGACAGGTCTTTCCTCAAAATCCTATTTTTAAAAATACGCATGCATCATTATCACCACAATAACTACCTCTTTTTTTCTTTATCCTTTCCCCTGCCTTATTTTTCTTTCATAGAATACTAATTTTATCCAGGCATCTTGGTGGCTCAGTCTGCCTTCAGCTCAGGCCACGATCTCAGGGTCCTGGGATCTAGTCCCACATCTTGCTCCTTACTCAGTGGGAGCCTGTTTTTCCCTCTCGTTCTGACCCTCCTCCCCACTTGTGCTCTCTCTAGGTCTCAAATAAATAAATAAATACATTTTTTTTAAAAAGTACTTATTTTATCTTATACAGTTACTTATTTCCCTATTATTTGTTTCTCCCACTGTTATGACTTTGTTAAATTAACATTTCTTTAGAGCACAAGGTACCAGATGGTGAGCAATAAAACACCACAAGAGAAATTAAAATAGATAAATTTATTAGTGACAGTTCCTAAAGGAAATATACAGCGTTTCTTGAGGGACCACATGGGAGGAAGTGGAGGCAGAGTGCAGTCAGAAGGAGGTAGGTCCTGGGGCATGTGCCTTTATTAGGGCCTATGGGTGGAATATTTGGGGATTTCCAGACTAAGTCTAGTCAATTCAAACTAAAGAGGCTTTGTAAGCCCCATGGCTATCTTATATAAAGGGCATGCAAGGGTAAGGCCCTGGCTGCTGGGAAGACTCTTTACTTTAAGGGCTATTGGGGAAGCTATACCAGGAGCTTACAATTACCTGTAACTCTTAAACGAGGGCATGTGCTTAAAGGAGGGATTGTCTAGGCTGGTTGGCCAAATTAAATGGATGCCAAAACAGCAATACCATAGAGCAGCTTAGCTAAACATCCACTAATTCCTAAGTTCTGTGAGGGTGTGAACATTGTCAAATCGACTGCAACCTAGTTTTAAAATTTGTATGAAAAAGCAAAACATTACAAATAGTCAAGACATTGTTGAAGGAAGAGAAGGAGAAAAGCAAGGAAAACACTTCTTGCACATAAAAATCGAGATTTATTATAAACCTATTGTAATTTTTAAATGTGGCACTTGTGAAGGTATAAATTGACCTATGGAATAGAATAGAGAGGCTCCAAACAGAATTTCACACAAATGGAACCTTGATATATGCTGCAAATAGCACTGAAAATCGCTAAAGCTATATTTGATGAATAGTACTGGAAGAATTGGTTATTCAAACTAATATGAAATACACACATAAAAAATTAATTCTAAATTGACTGGAGATTTCAATGTGATGGGTAAAACTTCACAATTTTAGAAAAAAATATGTCAAAATACATATATGACCTTATGCCAGGAAATAACTTTTCAAAAAAAAAAGACACTGCTAGGGTTCTGGGGCCAAGATGCTGAGGAGTAGCAGACTGAAATGACATCAGGTCCCAGGAGTTCAGCTAGATAGTTATCAAACCATTCCAAACACCTACAAACTCAACAGGAAATAGAAGAGCAGCAATTCTAGGAACAGAAAATTGACCACTTTCTGGAAGGAAAGTGAATCTGAGTGACAGGAAGATAGACCACAGGGGCAGGGGCCAGCTCCCAGCAAGCAGTGGAGCAGCAGAGCTCAAAATCAGAACTTTTAGAAGTCTGCTCCACTGAAGGACATCACTCCAGAGACTAAGCAGAGGTGGAGTCGTCATGAGGACACTGTGGTCTCAGGTCCCGAGGGTCACAGAAAGGCTGGGGGTGTATGAATGTGGCAGAGCTCCGAGGTGTTGGAGTTGGGAAACTGACCACAGAGACGGAGCTGAGGAGTGAGCTCTCAGCTCAAGGTTACCTTAAACCATGATCCGCGGCACACTCAGTTCACAGCTCTTTGTGCAGGGAACCCACAAATGGCAGATCTGCAGAGAACCCATCCTTTCTCCTCCAAGAGGAGCAGTGTAGGAGCGCGGGGCAGGAATCTGCTGGGTTTGGAGACTCCAAACGGGGCCATGTGCCAGAGACAGAAACACGCTCAGTCACAGGTTTGGTGAGGACAGAGCACAGCCAGAAACCAGGGAGACAAGAGCAACTGACAGATTTCACTAAGGTGCACTGAGGAGTGGAGCCCCGAGCTCTCAGAACCTCTGAGCCAGAGATTGGGAGACTGCCATTTTCATTCCTGTCCTCCAGATCTCTATGGAAAGCACTCAGGGAACAAAAGCTTCCAGGAGTGAACCTGAGCAGATTACTTACCCTGGCCCCTGGCAAGGGCAGTGCAATTCTGCCTCAGGCAAAGACATTTGAGAATCACTGCAACAGACCCCTCCCCCAGAGGATCAGCAAGAACATCCAGCCAAGACCAAGCTCACTGATTAAGGAGAACAGCGGAACTCCAGAGCTAGGGGAAAGCAATGCATAGAATTCATGGCTTTTCCAGCATGACACTTCAGTCTTGCATAGTTAATTTTTTTTTTAATTTTATGTTTTTTCTTATTCTATTTTTTAATTTTTTCTCTTTCCTCTTTCAACATTTTTAACTAGTTTATCTTAACAATCTTTCTTTAAAAAAATTCTTTTTAAAACATCATTGTTATACTCATATTTTATCCCATCATTGTATTTAACCTTATTTTTTATATACATATAGGTTTTTCTTTTCTTTAAAATTTTGGGATACAATTTCTTTTAATAGATCAAAATATACCCTAAATCCAGCACATGACTTTATTCTACTCCAGCCTGAGCACAGTCTCTCCTCTTTTTTTTTTTTTTTGCTTTTTCCAACAAACTTATCCTATCAATTTCTTTTTTAGATTTTTAAAAAATTTTCATCCTTACAGTCATATTCCATCCCTTCATCGTGTTTACCCTTATTTTTGTGTATACATATAAGATCTTCTTTCTTTAAGATTTTGGGAGGTAGTTTTTCTAAGAGACCAGAATACACCCAAAATCAAGAGGTTCCTCTGTTCTATTCATCAGTTTAAAATATATGTATGTATGTGTACGTGTGTGTGTGTGTGTACTTATAGTTATAATTATTTTTTAGGTTTTTTATTTTTATTTCTTTTTTCCCCCTTTCTTCTCCGCCCCCCCCCCCCCGCCCAGTTTTGAGTCACTTCTGATTTAGTTAGCGTACATTTTTCTGGGGTCTTTGCCACCCTTTTAGTACTTTATTCTCTCATTCATATATTCTTATCTGGATAAAATGGCAAGGTGGAAAAACTCACCACACACACACACACACACACACACACACACACACACAAAAACACCAAGAGGCAGTACCAACAGCAAGGGACCTAATCAATACAGACATTGGTAATATGTCAGAACTAGAGTTCAGAATGATGATGCTCAAGGTGCTAGCTGGGCTCAAAAAAGGCATGGAAGATATTAGAGACACCCTCTCTGGAGAAATAAAAGAACTAAAATATAACCAAGCTGAAATTTAAAAAAGCTATTAATGAGGTTCAATAAAAAAAAATTGAGGCTCTTTGTTTGCCTTTGGAGACATATCTTGAAAGAAGTTGCTGTGGCCAATGTTGGAGAGGTTACTATCTATGTTCTGCTCTAGGATTTTGATAGAATCCTGTCTCACATTGAGGTCTTTTATCCATTTCGAGTTTATCTTTGTGAATGGTGTAAGAGAATTGTCGAGTTTCATTCTTCTATGCGTAGCTATCCAATTTTCCCAACACCATTTATTGAAGAGACTGTCTTTTTTTCCACTCTATATTTTTTCCTGCTTTGTCGAAGATTATTTGACCATGGAGTTGAGGGTCCATATCTGGGGTCTCTACCCTGTTCCACTGGTCTATGTATCTGTTTTTGTGCCAGTACCATGCTGTCTTGGTAATCACAGCTTTGTAGTAAAGGTTAAAATCAGGCAACGTGATGCCACCAGTTTTGTTTTTCCTTTTCAACATTTCCTTATCAATTCAGGGTCTCTTCTGGTTCCATACAAATTTTAGAATTATTTGTTACATCTCTTTGAAAAATCCTGGTGGGATTTTGATTGGGAAGGCATTGAAAGTATAGATTGAAAATGAAATTTTGGGATTTCCTCAAGATCAAAATCTTCTGCAAAGCAAAGGAAACAGTCAACAAAACAAAGAGGCAATCCACAGAATGGGAGAAGATATTTGCAAATGACACTACAAAGAGCTGATATCCAAAATCTATAAAGAACTCCTCAAACTCAACACACATAAAACAGATAATAACATCAAAAAATGGGCAGAAGACATGAACGGACACTTCTCCAAAGAAGACATACAAATGGCTAAGAGACACATGAAAAAATGTTCATCATCAATAGCAATCAGGGAAATTCAAATCAAAACTACACTGAGATACCACCTCACACCAGTTAGAATGGCCAAAATTAACAAGACAGCAAACAACAAGTGTTGGAGAGGATGTGGAGAAAGGGAAACTCTCTTACACTGTTGGTGTGAATGCAAGTTGGTGCGGCCACTTTGGAAAACAGTGTGGAGATTCCTCAAAAAGTTAAAAATAGAGTTACCCTATGACCCTGCAATTGCATTAGGGTATTTACCCCAAAGATACCAATGTAGTGAAAAGAAGGGCCATCTGTGCCCCAATGTTCATAGCAGCAATAGTCACAGTTGCCAAACTGTGGAAAGAGCCAAAATGCCCTTCAACAGATGAATGATAAAAAAGATATGGACTATATATACAATGGAGTATTATGCCTCCATTAGAAAGGATGAATGCCCAATTTTTGTATCAACATGGATGGGATTGGAGGAGATTATGCTGAGTGAAATAAGTCAAGCAGAGAGAGTCAATTATCATATGGTTTCACTTACTCATGGAGCAAAAGGAAGAACACAGAGGACATTGGGAGATGGAGAGGAGAATTAAGTTGGGAGAGATCGGAGGGGGAGATGAACCAGGAGAGACTGTGGACTCTGAGAAACAAACTGGGGTTTTTGGAAGGGAGAGCAGTGGGCAGTTGGGTGAGCCTAGGTGTGGGTATTATGGAGGGCATGTATTGCATGGAGCACTAGGTTTGGTGCATAAACAATGAATTTTGGAACACTGAAAAAAATAAAATAAAATGATAAATAAATAAATAGGTAAATAAATAAAGTAGCATCAAATATCTGGGAAAAAATGGAGGCTCTTATTGCTACGATAAATGAGGCAGAAGAGAGAATTAGTGATATAGAAGACCAAAGGAAGGAGAATAAAGAAGCTGAGCAAGAGAAACAAGTACTGGACCATGAGGGGAGAATTCAAGAGATAAGTGATACCATGAGATGAAACAATAGAATAATTGGGATTCCAGAAGAAGAAAGAGAGAGGGGGGTAGAAGGTATATTGGAATGAATTATAGTTGAGAATTTCCCTAACATGGCAAAGGGAACAAGCATCAAAATCCAGGAGGCACAGAGAACCCCACTCAAAATCAATAAAAAAAGGTCCACACCCCGTCATCTAATAGTAAAACTCACAAGTCTTAGTGACAAAGAGAAAATCCTGAAAGAATTTCGGGACAAGAAGTCTGTAACATACAATGGTAGAAATATTAGATTGGCAACACACTTATCCACAGAGACCTGGCAGACCAGAAGGAACTGGCATGATATATTCAGAGCACTACATGAGAAAAATATGCAGCCAAGAATACTATATCCAGTTAGGCTATCATTGAAAATAGAAAGAGAAGTAAAAAGCTTCCAGGACAAACAAAAATTAAAAGAATTTACAAACACCAAACCAGCCTTACAGGAAATATTGAAAGAAACAAAGAGAGAATCTAAAAGTAGTAGACCAGAAAGGAACAGAAACAATATACAGTAACAGTCACCTTACAGGCAATACAATGGCACTAAATTCATATCTTTCAATTGTTACCCTGAATGTAAATGGGCTAAATGTCCCAATCAAAAGACACAGGGTATCAGAATGGACCAAAAAAAAAAAAAAACAAAACAAAAAAAAAAAAACCAAGACCCATCAATAAGCTGTCTTCAAGAAACTCATTTTAGACCCAAAGACACTTCCAGATTTAAAGTGAGAGGATGGAAAACAATTTACCATGCTAATGGACATCAAAAGAAAGCTGGGGTGGCAATCCTTATATCAGATCAATTAGATTTTAGCCAAAGACTATCATAAAAGATGAGAAAGGACATTATGTCATACTTAAAAGGTCTGCCAACAAGAAGTTCTAACAATTGTAAATATCTATACCCCCAACATCAGAGCATCCAACTATATAAACCAATTAATAACAAAATCAAAGAAACACATCAACAATAATACAATAATAGTAGGGCACTTCAACAACCCCCTTCACTGAAATGGACAGATCATCCAAGCAAAAGATCAACAAGGAAATAAAGGCCTTAAATGACATACTGGACCAGATGGACACCATAGATATATTCAGAACATTCCATCCCAAAGCAACAGAATAGACATTCTTCTCTAGTACACATGGAGTATTCTCCAGAATAGATCACATCCTGGATCACAAATCATATACAAGCAGCTATACGCCAGCAAATTAGACAATCTGGAAGAAATGGATGCATTCCTAGAGATGTATCAACTATCAAAACTGAACCAGGAAGAAATAGAAAACCTGAACAGATCTATGACCAATAAGGAAACTGAGGAAGTAATAAAAAATCTCCCAAGAAACAAGAGCCCAGGGCCAGACGGCTTCCAGGGGAATTCTACCAAACATTTAAAGAAGAATTAATACCTCTTCTCCAGAAACTGTTACAAAAAATAGAAATTGAGGGAAAACTTCCAAACTCATTTTATGAGGCCAACATTACTTTGATCCCAAAACCAGACAAAGACCCCACCAAAAAAGATAATTACAGACTAATATCCCTGATGAACACAGATGTGAAAATTCTCATCAAAATACTAGCCAACAGGATTCAACAGTACAAAAAAGGATTATTCACCAGGACCAAGTGGGATTTAGTCCTGGGCTGCAAGGTTGGTTCAACAGCTACAAATTAATCAATGTGATACAATACATTAATAAAAGAAAGAACAAGAACCATATGATACTCTCAGTAGATGCAGAAAAAGCATTTGACAAAATACAGCATCCTTTCTTGATCAAAATTCTTCAAGGTGTAGGGGTACAGGGTACATACCTCAATATCACCAAAGCCATCCATGAAAAACCCACAGCAAATATCATTCTCAATGAGGAAAAACTGAGAGTTTTCCCGCTAAGGTCAGGAACATGGCAGGGATGTCCACTATCACCACTATTATCCAACATAGTACTAGAAGTCCTAGCCTCAGCAATCAGACAACAAAAAGAAATAAAAGGCATCCAAATCAGCAAAGAAGAACTCAAACTTTCAGTCTTTGCAGATGATATGCTACTTTATGTGGAAAACCCAGAAGACTCCACTCCAAAACTGCTGGAACTTATACAGGAATTCAGTAATGTCAGGATATAAAATCAATGCACAGAAATTAGTTGCTTTTCTATCCACCAACAGCAAGACATGAGAAAGGAAAATTAAGGAGTCAGTCTCATTTACAATACCTGGGAATAAACCTAACCAAAGAGGCAAAGAATCTGTACTCAGAAAACTATAAAGTACTCATGAAAGAAATTGAGGAAGACACAAAGAAATGGAAAGACGTTCCATGCTCATGAATTGGAAGAACAAATATTGTTAAAATGTCTATGCTACCTTAAGCAATCTACATGTTTAATGCAATTCCTATCAAAATACCATCAATTTTTTTAAAGAAATGGAAAAAATTATCCTAAAATGTATATGGAACCAAAAACGACCCCAAATAGCTATAGGAATGTTGAAAAAGAAAGCTAAAGTTGGTGGCATCACAATTCCAGACTTCACACTCTATTACAAAGCTGTAATCAAGACAGTATGTACTGGCACAAAAACAGACATATAGACCAATGGAACAGAATAGAGAGCCCAGAAATAGACCCTCAACTCTATGGTTAACTAGTCTTTAACAAAGCAGGAAAGAATGTCCAATGGAAAAAAGACAGTCTCTTCAACAAATGGTGTTGGGAAAATTGGACAGCCACATGCAGAAGAATGAAACTGGACTACTTCCTTATACCACATACAAAAATAGACTAAAAATGGGTGAAAGACCTTAATGTGAGACAGGAATCCATCAAAATCCTTGAGGAGAACACAAGCAGCAACCTCTTCAACCTCAGCTTCAGCAATTTCTTCCTAGAAACATCACCAAAGGCAAGGGAAGCAAGGGCAAAAATGAACTATTGGGACATCAGGAAGATAAAAGCTTTTGCACAGCAAAGGAAACAGTCAATAACACCAAAAGACAACTGACAGAATGGGAGAAGATATTTGCAAATGACATATCAGATAAAGGGCTAGTATTCAAAATCTATAAAGAACTTACCAAAATTGGGGTGCCTGGGTGGCTCAGTGGGTTAAGCCTCTGCCTTCGGCTCAGGTCATGATCTCAGGGTCCTGGGATCAAGTCCCGCATCAGGCTCTCTGCTTAGCAGGGAGCCTGCTTCCTCCTCTCTCTCTCTCTCTGCCTGCCTCTCAGCCTACTTGTGATCTCTCTGTGTCAAATAAATAAATAAAATCTTTAAAAAAAAAAAAAAAAGAACTTACCAAACTCAGCACCCAAAGCACACATAATCTAGTCAAAAAATGGGCAGAGGACATGAACAGACATTTCTGCAAAGAAGACATCCAGATGGCCAACAGACACATGAGAAAGGGCTCCACATCCTTCGGCATCAGTGAAATGCAAATCAAAACCACAATGAGATACCACCTCACAGCAGTCAGAATGGCTAAAATTAACAAGTCAGGAAACAACAGATACTGGCGATGATGTGGAGAAAGGGGAATCCTCCTACACTGCTGGTGGGAATGCAAGCTGGTGCAACCATTCTGGAAAACAGCATGGAGGTTCCTCAAAAAGTTGAAAATAGAGCTACCCTACGACCCAGCAATCACACTACTGGGTATTTACCTTAAAGATACAAATGTAGTGATCCAAAGGGGCATGTGCACCTGAATGTTTATAGAAACAATGTCCACAATAACCAAACTATGGAAAGAATCTAGATGTCCATCAACAGAAGAATGGATAAAGAAGATGTGGCATATATACACAATGGAATATTATGCAGTCTTCAAAAGAAATGAAATCTTGCCATTTGCAACGACATGGGTAGAACTAGAGGGCATTATGCTGAGAAAATAAGTCAATCAGAGAAAGACAATTATATGATTTCCCTGATATGAGGAATTTGAGAGGTAGGGTGGAGGATTTGGGGGGTAGGGAAGGAAAAAAATGAAACAAGATGGGATGGGGGTGGAGGCAAACCATAAGAGACTCTTAATTTCATAAACCAAACTGAGGGTTGCTAGGGGGAAGAGGGGTAGGGAGAGGGTGATTGGGTTATGGACATTGGGGAAGGTATGTGATTTGTGAGTGCTGTGAAATGTATAAGCCTGAAGATTGACAGACCTCTACCCCTGGGGCAAATAATACACTATATGTTAATTTTTTAAAAGATACTGACAAATTTGATAAATTAAATTTTAAGTTTCTATCAAAAGACACCAAAAGAAAGCAGAGAAAATTTTACAAAATGAATAAAACAAGAATAAATAAAAAAAATTATGAAGAATTCTTACAAAACTGTAAGAAAAAATATAAACACCCCCAAAATGGGCAAAAGTTTGATAAACATGTCACAGAGAAGAAAGAAATAAAACAAAGAGCATCAACAACAAAAAAACACACAGAGGAAAATAGCAACTTATTAGCAGCATTGTGAGCTCTTCCTTTTTTTAGGTACTATGTGCTACAGGAGTAATGCTTAGAGCATTAGATGGAGAGGTGTGCCAATTATGGGTAATGCAAAATAAACAAATGTTAAAATCAATATTCAGCTAAAGCTAAAACCCAAACCTGAGTTCATAGTCATAAATGAACTTACAATTACAAATTGTATTACAATTACAATTACAAAAAGTAATTTTTACTATAATTTAATCATTAAAACCAGTAGTAAATTCTTAAAAATTTGACACAGTAAAAGAAGAACATTTTATCTGTACTGTCAACTGATAGATTCTCCTGTGCTCACCATTCAACTCATGTGTGATACGAAATAGATGCATCCTGGCAACTGAGGTTTGCAGAACACCACAATATTTTAGAAGTTTCTTATTTTTCCTTAACACTGTCTTCCTTTATTTTTTGTTATGCCTAGATCAAAAGTGATTTATCGCAGGTGTTTTACAGGATATAGGTTGTTTTCCCACCTTGTGAAATTATAACAAAGTAAACAACATTTAGCTTTTTATCCATTCCTCAAGTTGTGAAGAATTTCCAAAGTGAACTTTTTCCTGAAAGGCTCAGGCTTAATGGACCTAAGTTACCAAAAAAACAAAAACAAACACAAACACAAACACAAAAACAAACAAAAGCAAATAAATAAAACAACAACAAAAAACAAATAAAAATAATTTGTTGGGTGCCTGTGTGGCTCACTCAGTTAAGCATTCAATTCTTGGTTTCTGCTGCTCAGGTCATGATCTCAGGGTTGTGAGATGAAGCCCTGTATTGGCTCCACGACTGGTGTGGAGAGCATGCTTGGAATTCTCTCTCTCTCCCTCTGTCCCTCCTTCCCCTCTTACAAAATAAATAGACATGGGTTTTTTAAGTATATATAGTAATTTGAAATTTTTTTTAAATTAATATTTGACTACTGATACAACTCCAAAGACTAATTCTAATCTTCATAATATGATTTCAACTCTTTATTGTTTTTTGAAAGTTTTATCTATTTATTTGAGAGAGAGAGAGAGAATGGGGGGATTGCAGAGGGAGGAGTGGAAGAAGCAGGCTCTCTGCTCAATAGGGAGTCTGAAGAAAGGCAGATGTTTAACTGACTGAGCCACCCAGGTGCCTATTATTTTTTCTTTTTTTTTTTTTTTAAGATTTTTTATTTATTTGACAGATAGAGAGCACAAGTAGGCAGAGAGGCAGGTAGAGAGAGGTGGGGGGAAGCAGACTCCCTGCTGAGCAGAGAGCCCGATGTGGGGCTCTCTCCCAGGACCCTGAGATCATGACCTGAGCTGAAGGCAGAGGCTTTAACCCACTGAGCCACCCAGGCGCCCCGCCTATTATTTTTTCTTAAGTTATTTAAATTTTATAAATATTTACTGACTCCGGGGCACCTGGGTGGCTCAGTGGGTTAAAGCCTCTGCCTTCGGCTCGGGTCATGGTCCCAGGGTCCTGGGATCGAGCCCCGCATCAGGCTCTCTGCTCAGCGGGGAGCCTGCTTCCTCCTCTCTCTCTTTGCCTGCCTCTCTGCCTACTTGTGATCTCTGTCAAATAAATAAATAAAATCTTTTAAAAAAAAGTTTACTGACTCTAAGAGGATATAATATTCTTCCTAATGTTATCTAGTTAATATATGCTCCCTAAATATTAATCTTTACTTTAAATCTACTTCCTTATAACTTTATTATTTAAAATATTCTGATTATTTTTATATGTAAAGTTAACAATTAGCACAATCATCATGACATATTGCCCTATTTTACTCTTGCAATAACATTTACATTTATATTTCAATGGCTTGGTAGACTGTCAACATCTTAAATCTATAGATGTATTTCTCATTCCAAACCACATGTAGAAGGTATATCTACATTTGAAGAGAATATTCAGATAGAAGCAATAAATCTAAATTATATGCTTTGTTCCTGTTGTTGGCATTACTGTGCAGATTCAATGTGATAGGAACCTATAGGACCACATTGCTGATTCTGCAAACATATAGGATAACAACTGAAGTAGGAATTTGTCTTCCACGCCAAAGACAAAAATTTTGGCCAAATATTTAGGCTAACACCAAACCATGGGTGCATTTCTAAAAGGAATTATGAAAAACATCTCTTTCCTAGACAGCAACTTATCCCAAATCCACATAAATATATACAAAAATTCTTTGTCTTCAGACTTTAAGTTTGCCCAGATACAAAAAAAACAAAGATGAGACATAAAGAGGCTCAGTGGATCATGTTGTCATTTGTCTTGTTCTCACTGATAACGATGACTTATTTTCATCTATACCCCACTACCACTTATACAACAGAAGCCCCTGGGCAACCACACACAGCCATATCCCATTCCCAACATATACCCCACATGGTCGTAACAATGCCTCAGAATGGACTTGGATTTTACTTAAACAATAATAAATTCTTAAAGAAAGAAACAAAGTAAAAAAAAAACCAAAATGTCAATTTCACTTAAAAAGGTTGGAGGAGGTGGGCCTGGTTGGCTTCAATGGAGCATGAGACTCTTGATCTCGAGATCACGAGTTTGAGCCCCACTGTAGGTGTAAAGATTAATTAAAAATAAAGGCTTTAAAAAAAAAAAAACAAAAACAGGAACACCTGCGTGGCTCAGTCAGTTACGCATAGCCCTTCAGCTCAGGTCATGATTTGGGGGGTTCTGGGATGGAGCCTGGTGCCAGGTTCTCTGCTCAGCAGGGAGTCTGCTTCTCCCTCTCCCTCTACCTCTCTCTCACTCATGGTCTCTCTCAAATAAATAATAAAATCTTTAAGAAAAAAAGGAACAAACTTGGAAAAAGTGGGTTTCACTGTGAAGTATGAATAAAAGAAAAAAACAAGGTTACTTAAGACATAAAAGACATTGACATGAATAGGAATCACCTAGCTAGAAACAAAATGGTAAAATAGAAAGGAGAGAACTGAACAATGTTCACAATAGTTTACCTCAGTTGATGGACTGTTCTAAAGCAAACAAACTTCTACTTGTGGTAATGGAAACCTGATTGACTCAGAATAGATCATGCATATAACAACAACAACAACAAAAAAAAACCTAATGCATAATTGGCCTTGACCCTTCAGATCTCACTCTTCAAATTGCCCAATACTAACAAAGTATCAAGAATATGGCTCTCAAACATTTTGGTTTCAGGGGGCTTCAGAATCTAAAAAAGTTATTGGGTGATGCATACCGATACTTAACCATATTCAAAATTGAAGCAAAGTTTTTAAATATGTATTTATTCTAAAGTAACATAAAAATTCCACTACATGTTAATACAATGGCCTGTTTTTATGAAAATAACTGTTTTCCAAAATAAAGAATTTAGTGAGAAGTGTTTTGTATTTTTTTGACATTTTTTATTTTTTATATATTTTTAAAGATTTTATTTATTTATTTGACAGACAGAGATCACAAGCAGGCAGAGAGAGAGCAGAGAGGAGAAAGCAGGTTCCCCACGGAGCTGAGAGCCTGATGTGGGGCTTGATCCCAGGACCCTAGGATTATGACCCGAGCTGAAGGCAGAGGCTTTAACCCACTGAGCCAACCCAGGCGCCCCTTTTTGACAATTTTAAAAAAGATTTATTTATTGGGCGCCTGGGTGGCTCAGTGTGTTAAGCCTCTGGCTTCAGCTCAGGTCATGATCTCAGAGTCCTGGGATCGAGCCCTGCATCAGGCTTTCTGCTCAGCAGGGAGTCTGCTTCCCCCACCCCCTCTCTCTGCCTGCCTCTCTGCCTACTTGTGATCTCTCTCTGTCAAATAAATAAATAAAATCTTTTTTGATCTCTCTCTGTCAAATAAATAAATAAATCTTTTTTTTCAATTTTATTTATTTTTTCAGCGTAACAGTATTCATTGTTTTTGCACAACACCCAGTGCTCCATACAAAACGTGCCCTCCCCATTACCCACCACCTGTTCCCCCAACCTCCCACCCCTGACCCTTCAAAACCCTCAGGTTGTTTTTCAGAGTCCATAGTCTCTTATGGTTCGCCTCCCCTTCCAATTTTTTTTTTTTAATAAACATATAATGTATATTTATCCCCAGGGGTACAGGTCTGTGAATCGCCAGGTTTACACACTTCACAGCCCTCACGATAGCACATACCCTCCCCAATGTCCATAGCCCCCTCCCCCTCTCCCAATCCCATCTCTCCCCAGCAACCCCCAGTTTGTTTTGTGAGATTAAGAGTCATTTATGGTTTGTCTCCCTCCCAATCCCATCTTGTTTCATTTATTCTTCTCCTATCCCCCTAACCCCCCATATAAATCTTTTTTTTAAAGATTTTATTTATTTATTTGACAGAGAGAGATCACAAGTAGGCAGAGAGGCAGGCACAGAGAGTGGGGGAAGCAGGCTCCCAGCTGAGCAGAAAGCCTGATATAGGGCTCGATCCCAGGACCCTGAGATCATGACCCGAGCTGAAGGCAGAGGCTTAACACACTGAGCTACCCAGGTGCCCCAGAAGTGTTTTGTATTTTGCAAGTATATTTAATAGACCTTAATAATAGGCTTAATAGAACACAGCTGGATTTCATAACTGCTTCTGAATTCAATCTGTTAACAAGTTATTGTTTGGAAGTATATGAAGAAAATCCAAACCCACACAGATGGGGAAAATATGGGGTATTTAACAGTCTTCAGATAACTGTGGCTATTCTTCTTTGATAATATATCAAAATATGACAAATGATAGTTTCTTTAAAGTTGGAGGACTGACACCACAGGACTTTAAGACTCACAATAAAACTACAATAATCAAGAAAGTTTGGTATTGGCAAAAAAAAAAAATACAAATAGAACAATAAAATAGAATAGAGAGCCCAGAAATAGACTCACATAACATAGTAAAATGATCTCTGACAAAGAAGCAAAGACAATAAAATGGAGCAAAAGTAGTCTTCCAACAACTAGTCTGGAACAACTGAACATCCACATGCAAAAAGAATAATCTGGACTCAGACCACAAACCCTTCACAAAAACCAACTCAGAATGGATAGCAGACCTAAATATAAAATGCAAAACTATAAAATTCCCAGAACATAACATAGGTGAAAACCTATATGACCTTAGATATAGTGATAAGTTTTTAGAAACAAGACCAAGACATGATCCATGAAAGAAAGAATTGATAAGCAGGACTTCATTAAAATTAAAAACTTCTACCCTGCAAAAGAGAATGTCAAGAGAAAAAGAAGTCAGACTGGGAGAAAATGTTTGCAAAAGACACTTCTGTTAAAGGAATGTGAGGCAAAATACACAGAGAATTCTTAAAACTCAGTAAGAAAACAAACAACTCCATAATGGGCCAAAGCCCAGAACAGACACTTCACCAGAAAAGATATACAGATGGCAAATTAGGATACAAAAAGATGGTTTATAGTGTGTGCCATTAAGGAACTGCAAATTAAAATGAGACACCACAGCACACCTATTAGAATCTGAAACACTGACAAAATCCAAACGCTGACAAAACCAAATGCTGCCAAGTATGTGGAGCTCCTCTCATTCACTGGTGGTGGGAATGGACACCCATCGTGGAAGACAGTTCGGCAGTTTCTAAAAAACTGAACATACTTTTACCGTACAGTCTGACAATCATGATCCTTGATACTTACCCAAGGGTGTTTAAACTTATGTCCTCACAAAAATCTGTTCATATGTATTTATAGCAGCTTTATGTATAATCGGCAAAACTTAGAAACAAGTAGGAAGTCAAGTTTTTGAAAAACTCATTTGGGAGTTTGAAAATAATTTAAGCAATTTGCTCTTTTAAAGTAAGTACTGAGTAGTATTCATGGATGGGATGCTTTAGTAGAACAAATTCAGAAAATTTACCTTGGGATCCAGGAATTTGTAAGGATTCCTAAGTTGCTCTAAGTGCTTACATTGAGATAGTACTTTAATTATTCTCCATTAATTTAGTACATCCAGACAACGGAATATTATTCAGCACTAAAATGAATTATCAAGCCATGAAAAGACATGGAGGAATCTTAAATGCGTATCACCATGTGAAAGAAGCCAAACTGAAAAGACTACATACTTCATGATTCCAACTATATGGAGTTCTGTAAGAGGCAAAACTATGGAGACAAGAAACAGATCAGGGCTTGGGGGCAGGGGAAAGGATGACTAGGCAGAGCACAGAGAATTTTAGGGCAGTGAAAATACTCTATACAGTACTGAAAGCTGGATGCCTGTCATTATACATTTGTCCAAACTCTGTAGAAGGATACACAGAAACCTAATCAAAGTGGGTTAGGGTAACAGTGAAAATAGAGACATGAGGGAACACTAGACTTCAAAATGCATACTTTAGTAGATTTTTAAAATTTTTTGTTACAAAAATTAATTCATTTAATTTCTCTGAAACCAATTTTACTATTTCATATATAATTAATGGATAAAACTCACACAATGTGTCCATCCATATATATTTTTTGCACTGAGAGATAAACAAATACTTCTTTTTCATAGACTTCCTTAGAATGCTTTTATTGATAGCCTTGTCTTTATTGCTTAAGCTCATTTGGATTCTCTTCCAATACATGTCCATACATAAAGATGAAAAGTGTAAAACTATTTTATTAGAAATATTGATTTTAAATTTAAAACTGTTGAGAATAAATTGCTTGTTTAAGAAAAGCCAGAGGGGAAACAGTGAACTAGGGTGTTCTGTGTAAATAAGCCCTGTTAGGGCATGCCATTCTCCTTACAATTTCTGTGAGGAGATATTGTGCAATCAAGTATAATTCATGTCTCTGAACCTCAGCTGCTGAAAATGAAGAAATCTGTGGCACAGTATTGTCATAGCTGATGTCTATCAACGACTTAAATTCATAGCACATACATAATGCCTGCATGTTCACTGTTCTTCCCTCTCATCCACTAAATCTACCAGCAAATAAACATTTTGTCCGACTCTGATCACAAAACGCTTCCAGAAAACATCTGCAACATATTCTAGGCAAAACAAAGGGAACTTTGAGTCAAGTGCAATCAGCAACGATCCAGCCTGTCAATATTCTTTAGCAAACACTGTTCAAGCCCAAAAAAGCTGGTTAATCCGTGAGCAGGAATGATTCTCCCACCCAGGATTCTTAGCATACCCTTCAGTACACCCTAGCATACCCTTTCTTCGAAAGACTTCCTAGGACTCCATGCAACTTAGGAGAATGCTGAAGGACAGCCTCCTTTAAAAGAAAAAAATTAAGTCGTGGTGACTGAGTGGCTCAGTCAGATAAGCGACAAAATCTTGCATCCAATTCTTGATTTCGTTCATGGTCTAGGGGTCCAGAGATGGAACCTCAAGTCCAGCATTGGGGGTCCATGCTCAGTGGGGAGTCTACTAATCTCCCTCTCTCTCTCTCTCTCTCGCTAAAATAACTAAATCTTTTTAAAAAATGAAAAATAAGCCATGTTGTGCTTTTAAGTGATTTTAAGTGTTTAAGTGTTTAAGTGTGGTAATTCTCATACTAGTGAATGCCATTAATCTGGAAGTTTTCAGCAACTATAAATAGGTCAGTTTCCTTATTAGGTATGCCACAAAAGCAAATATTACTAATAACAAAGGACCATTATCTCAAAACATTTTTTTCATTTTAAACATGTAAACAACTTCTGTGTACCACATTATCTTTTTTTTAAAATAAAGAGTAAAAGAAAAATAATTTTGCTTTAAATCTACGGAAGCTCATGGAATTACCATAAAGTCCCACGGAGCAAGGATTGAGGGGCGTAAGGCTGTTTGTTCTATATACCACTAATGACCGTGCTTTTATAGCTTTTCTGTCAACTTTTTGTGTTTTCTCCTTTCCTTGCTACTTGCTATTATTTCAACTTACTAACAATATGTGCTTCTTCATTTCTTTTCTTTCTTTTTTTTTTTTTTTTTTGAGAGGGAGAGACAGGCTGGTGGTGTGGGTGGGTTGTGGTGGTGTAGGAAAGGATAGAAGGAGAGGGAGACAGAATCTTAAAGAGACTCCACACCCAGCATGGAGCCCCACACAAAGCTCAGTCTCACAACCCTGAGTCAAGACCAGAGCCAGACAAAATCAAGAGTCAGATGCTTAACTGAATGAGCCAAATTTTCAAACACTGCATATGAACTAAATGATAGCCCTCAACCTCTTACAGAACCAAATGCTTGTGCTCTGGGTAGGTCCTTGGTGTTCAGAAGTCTTTTATCAATTACTGCCAGGTTTATCTGGCTTCTGAAAGAGAGGCAGATTCAGTCAATATAATTCTAATTCTTTACAGTAACTCCTTTAAGTTCTAATCTGCCTCTTGTCACAAACACTAACTACAGTTAAATCAAAACCCTATGGTACTATCTTCTCAAGGTTGTCACTGATTTCAAAATGGTGAACTCAGTCAGTTTCCCAAGGGCATCCCTCAGAACAAGGATCGGCACAGGCGATGTAGTAAGTGGTATTACCCTTAGAACAAGATATGGGGAACCCCTACCCTACCTGCCCCCACCACCCTCGGTGCTCTGGGTTTCCTCACTGCCGGGGGGGGGGGGTAGACTTCAGATGAAAGCACTGTGGTGTTCATAATCATGCAAAAAAACTTCTTTTGGGTTTGAAGAGACCCAGGAGAGGAGAGCCAGGAACATGCCTTCCCTTCACCTTCACAAAACACCAAGGAATCCAAAGATATCTAAATGAAAACTTAAGTCTTCCAGGTCATTTTGCTGATGTATCAGTCAAGGTAAGAGCATGGGACACATTCGGAGAATTTGAACAATTTGTTAAAAGCTTAATGTATAGCTTTCAAATTTATAGATATATGTTCTATGGGTGCTCATTTGTATGCACATTCCAGCAGAGCAAATGACTTCTAAGTAATACAAATTCTATGAAAACAAAGAAACTGTTCATCTTTCTTACTGCTGTATTTCCAAAACCAAACACATAGCCAATGAGATATTAAATGAAAAAGGTGTCTCATGGTTGAAAAAGGTGCACCCTTTTGGGATGTCTGGGTGGCTCAGTTAGTTAAGTGGCTGCCTTCTCCTTGCTCAGGTCATGATCCCAGGGTCCTGGTACCGAGCCCCACATTTGGCAGAGAGCCTGCTTCTCCCTCTCCCTCTGCCTCTGCCAATCCCCCTGTGCCTGTGTTCTCTTGCTCTCCATCAAATAAATAAATAAGATCTTTTAAAAAATAAAATAAACATAAAAATAAAAATGTTGGGCCTTTTACAGTTCCCTTCGGAGTATTAGCAAATTAGCATTTAAAAGGCTTTGAGAATCCAACTATTTTAACCAAGTCCCTCCCTCTCTTATACTCTAGAGACTTTCTCATATCTACTTTATGGTGGAAAACTTTTAGGAATTGCTCAAATCGATGGCACATATCAATCAGCTCACTTTGGCAGCATCTCAAGATACCTTGGAATGGACATAATGTACCTTCAAGTATAGTCCTAGATACAACCCAAACATTAGAAAAAACTAAGAAACATATTGGATGCTCTTGAAGGAAATAAACATAAGATTTTCTTTTTGTGGAAAAAAATCAAGAGTTCAACAATAGCAAAACATTAATCTTTTCCTGAAATTTTTCTACCTAAGAATTAAAGAGGGATGGAGAGAAAAGAAAAAGTTACAAACCTTAAGAATAAATGTTCCATGAACTTTTAATACTCATTCAACACCTCATTTATCAATTTAAAAAGTATTTACTCTTGTTGTCACTAATCTTGATTCAAATGCTAGCCAACTTAGGATTTTTAGTTTCAGCTTGGATGTGCATTGTAATTAATACTGATGCTAATTATGATTAACACTTGGTATCAGTGTAGGGTAGAGTAGGAAATTTATACCATAGATTTTTAATTTAAACTGAAACTATAGAGGGGTGCCTGACTGGCTCAGTCATTAGAGCGTGCAGCTCTTGATCTTGGGGTTGTGAATTCGTTGCCTGCAGAGATTACTTAAAAAAGAAAAATCTTTTAATAAATAAATAAATAAACTGAAAGTATAGGAAAAAGTGAGAATATATATTACAACTCTTTCAGAAACAAGCGACAGAAACCCTCTTCAAACTAACTTAACCACAAAAAAGGATTTATTGGCTCAGATAACTGGAAAGGACATGGATGCCTTTGATGCCAGTAATAAAAGAATTGAAGAACTCAACTCTCTGCTCTCGCCTCTGTTCTCCTACTTCTTTCCCCTTTTCCCTCTCCCCTTTCTTCTTTCCTCTTCCTCTCACCCTCCCTTTATGTCCTTCCATACCCCCACCCAACCCACAGTCTCCTCTCAACTTCCCTCTGTATTGCCCTTCTCTCCAGTCACAGAATTTCTGCCCTACATCAGGAATCCTGGTAGAAGAAAGTTCCAAGTTATATCACCAGGCGACAGAACACCTCCATCTTTAGTATCTAAAAACTCAAGGAAAGAAGTCTAATTGGCCTAACTTGAGTCACGTGTTCTGATTAGGTCAGGATTGTTAAGACCTGAGAAGATATGCTGCTGCTTGGTAGCACCCCCTGTTCCCACAATCACATCATTGGGTGGGGCAAATCAAAACAAGGAAGGTACTCTTACTGCAGGAGGAATCAAGAGATACTTCATGTACAGGACTTCAGACATCCCAAGTGTAAACTGCTAAATTGGGGGGAAGTAACTTGACAACATATATCAAGACTCTGTAACTTCATGACTCCTATCCATGCTAAGGAAAGAATCCAAGCCCAGAGGTCATATGTATCAAGAAGTATAATAGAACATCATCTACATACCAAATATTACACTCAGTCTTCTATGTGCCCAATAAAAGGAAGACAAATAGATAAATTATAACTTCAGACATTAGAGTAAATTATAACATCAGACGTTAGAGTCTGATGTTGCCGTACTAAAGAGCACTGCCTGCTGCCTGGAGCCTGCCTGCTACCAGGACTCCTGACCTCCGTGAAAGAGCAAAATACAAATCTATATATACAATTCTGGAAAAATAAGTAGGTAGAAAAGATAAAAGAATAAAACAACTCCAGAATGTTAACAGACTTTGTGTAGTGAGGCAATTAGTGGTCTTTTATCCTTTAGGTATATTATTATGTCATATTTTAAGTGTTTCATCGTTACCATGGTTCCTATTACAAACACATATGATTCGAATGATGAGAAATCGTTAGCTTCAAGGTTTAATAAATGATAAAACTCAAGCATTTAAATATAAGATGGGTATTCTTTGAACTTCTCATTCTCCCAAATTTACAAAATGTTTCTCAAAATCAGTCATTTATCTTAAAATATTACGGCATACTATAGAGATCCAACATCCTTTACTTGCTCCAGGTAAGTGAACAAACTGAAAAGGAACATACCGAATGAGGTACACGCTAGGCAATCATAAGAGGAAGGAATATTTGCTTCCCTAATTTTCTAAAATCTATACCAATCAGAGACAAGACATCATTACACAGCTTGCAGAGCAGGTCAGCTATTTCTTTAATGATGAATTTAACTTGTACAGAATGAGACAGAAGCAACTCTTTCTATGATTAAGGCAAGGTCTAGCAGCTGTCTCCCCAGCCTGCCCCACGGTTCAGACCTTCCTATCCCTTGACCCTGACTCATGTATACTGACTACCTACCCCACTCCCAAACCATCTCTATCCCCCTTCTTGCCCAACCTCAACATACCCCATTTGCACTGTGATTCACATCACTCTTCAAGTTTCCACTCAGGAGGTAGAGGAAGATCATTAAGAATTAACTCCTAGCCAAGACGTCAATGGGCCCAGATCCCTGTCTGAGAAGGGCAACAGGGAAGTGACAGCTTCAGAGAGAGAGGCCCAGGTGACAGCTGCCCCATCTACTTATGCTGAAAGACAACAGGCTAGTTCCTTGCCATAGTCCCTGTGAGTGCAGCCTCACAGTCAGCAAAATGAAAAACTGCTTTGAAACTAAGTCTGACAGAGGTGCAAATATAGTGGCTAATACTTGTGATAAGTTCTTTGCTTTTATGATACCCTTATTTCTTGCAAGGTCATCATCTGGTGAAAAGGCACATCATGTACGCTCCTTCTACCTGCTGCCGCGCACAAGTTACATTGCTAGCTTGCCATGTGACGGCAGATAAGTCACTTCGTCTCTTTGTTCCTATACTGCGGGATGTTTGGAGTAAACTATTCCTCAAACTTATTCTGGCTGTAACAGGTCAGTAGTCTATGAAGTCTTTTTACAAAGCCTTAGCTACGGGGCTTCAAAACATAGGGCACGTTAAATCCAAGATTTTCTGTTATTGCTTGCTAACTCTCTTTCCCTTGAGTTCTTCTCATAGAGAGAGGACAGTTTTAAACTCTTCAGTTTACCAATGTGCTTTTCACATATACTAAGCCTTTAAGCCCAACTATAAGATCAAAATGTTAGTATTAAAAGCAAAAAAAAAAAATCATTCATTTTTTTTTCATGACATTTTCATGGACAATTTTTAGCTATTAGAATATAGCTATATGATTAAAGTTTAAATAACCACTGTAATGTAGAATCAGTTTTAGGTAAAATCTATGCTAAGGAAAAAGGAAAGAGTTTTGACAGGGAGATTGAATGAGAGGAACAGAATGCACGGGAGGGCCACTAAAGAAGGAAGAAGTGAAGGAAGGAAAGAAGGAAGCTGTTTACCTTTAGATATTGTGGGAACAGACATTTTAAATCCGAATTACTAAAGTGCAGTTTAAACTCTATCATTTTTATTTGAAAAATAACACCTGGTAAGTCAACTCTTGTCATTTTTATATCTATACGTAATGTCTACTAAATCCCCCAGACCACAAATTAAGATGAGGTTCTCTTGAGTACACACGCTCAGCTCTGTCCCTAAAATCCCAGCAGAAGTCACAAGCATCTGCCTTAGCCGCCAACCATGTCCTTGACTCCTCCGCCTTGGCTATCTACACCACTGGCTGGTCTGCGTTTATCAAAGAGTTTGAGACTCCAATGACCAGTTCTGCTCTGTAGATCATGCTTGATACTGCACTCAGTGATAGGCCACTTCCTCCCATCCCTGCAGTGGATAATAGTTTGCTTTCACATGAGATTAACCAGCTTTAGAGTGTCCTCTCTCAGGACTTCTTCTTATGTGTTAACAGTAAATGTTCTCATCATTAAATATTTAGAAGCAGACTTCAGAGACAGTGGCCACGGAAGTGTATGATGACGCAGAACTGTGATCCATAAGAATTAGGAGATTTAAAAGGTTTAGAACGGGGGCGAGGGGTGCCTGGGTGGCTCAGTCGGTTAAGTATCTGCTTTTGGCTGGGGTCATGATCCCGGGATCCTGGAATGAAGCCTTGCGCCAAGCCCCACTTGGAGCCCTGCATCCAACTCCCTGCTCAGTGGGGAACCTGCTTTTCCCTCTCCCTCATCTGCTCCCCCTGCTTGTGCTTTCTCACTCTCTCTCTTCCTGTCAAATAAATAAATAAAGTCTTTTAAAAAATAAAATAAAATAAAATAAAAATAAAAGGCTTATCACGTGCCCAGACAAAGGACACCCGCCTCCAAGGGCAATAGTCCACAGATATAAATAAATGGAATGCATCCAGTTCTATCTGAGTTGGCTACATACAGATGTGTATGTGGAATGTGTTGAAATGTCTTATTACTTTCATAACACAGATGGCTTCCACCCTGAGAAGACTGGCAGCAGTGGCTGGAGTAGAACTCCTAGCTCCTTGTGGTGCCCCACGCCTCTCGATCTCCTGGGTCTGCTGAGTGGGTCTCACGACAGAGCCTTGCTAGACCTCTGTACTCTCATACCTGAAGCTTAGGAAATGGTTTTATGGCTTCCGTCAATGAGTGCCTTAGCTTGGGCATTTGAGGTATAACTGAAGATCTGAGTCTCTACACATCCCTTACGACAGGAAGGGGTGAGTTAATTAAAAGCTTAACTAATTCTTCTCACCTGACTTCCACACTGCCTTTTCTTGTGGCCTGGCTCCTAGCCAAGTCCTGCAGGGCAATGCACAGCCAAAGCCAGCTCCCCAGCTGCTGGGAAGTGTGGGGCCTGGATTGTGACACAGCGGCCAGATTATTATATATTAGAAGCAAATAAGACTTTTAAATAGATAGCTGAGGCTTATTGACATGTTATCATTCTCTCAGCTTTTCACCACTATGAGCGTCTCTTCTTGCAATATGATCACCGTTCCCATCCACAATCATTAAAGCATGGGGTGGCTGTTTCACTCCCAAATACTTTTTCCCAAAACATTAAATTGATGCATTTTGCAAATAATAAATGTGAAATGCCTTTGAAGCATTAGTGCAGAAAATACCATCATATAGTTCCACAAAAGGGGTAAGAGAGAAATTTTGCCCAGTTTGCAACCTACTAAACTTCTTAAAAATGTGTTGATTCTAAAAATAAAAGCATACCATCCTTGTAAAATAAGGAAAGGAAAAATTTTTCCTCTTCTAGCTCTAATATCCTATTTTCTAGAAACCAAAAGAGTATCTATTCTCAATAAAGAGATAATGGATAGAGTACTGTTTTCATTGAGCTAAGAAATGTTTACAGTAAACATGCGTAAACCTAAAATTCTCAGACAAATGAATCAAAAACTACCTTAACTGGAAAGCAAATGCACAGAGTTCAAAGGCAAAATGGGATCTTTCCTTGAACATCCATGACAGTTACCTCATTTCTCCACTGGACTTTAAGAAATAATCGTGGTTTTCCAAAGCCAAAAAAGGCTCCAAAGAAAAAAAATTCTTCATTCTGTCTGTGTCAGTTCAGGGCATGCCTTGCAGGGGGAAAGGAGGAGTGCGTTGGTCTAAACCATTGTCTCATGAAATATAAATTGTCACTCCACCTTCTCTACCGTCACCCTCTGTCCTTAACTGGGTGTCCCAACTCTCAACGTTTACTCATCACATCTCCTGGGGTCTTTGTCCCCCAAAGTCTGTCAGTTTTTCAGGGATAAATCAAGTCTTTTATTCTCAGCATCTTTCAAAATACCTGAAACTCAAGAATAGTTTGTTAAACTAATGATTTAAGTGTCGCATTTACAAATTAGTATAGTGATTTCAGGACACCTCGTGTAAAAAAAAAAAAAAGGAAAAAGAAAAAGAAAAGAAGGCATGGTATCATGGGGAAACAAGGTCTCATACCTCATTCGAACCATGAACACAGCAGCGGGGTTCCCTAATACTGCCGTTACCCCCAGAATACGCCTCCCCCTCAGAGTCCTATATAAAGTCCACACTAAGTATAAAGGGAACTAGAGTATTTTGAACAGTCTTCATTTTCTAAATGCTGAACCCCAGCCTATCTGGAACATTCGAAACTGGGTTCTCATTCCCAGTGACCGACCCCTAGATCCTAGCCATCCAGCTTGTTTCTGATACCTGGCTCTGTGAGACGTCTGTGTGCCTATCTGACCAGTCCTATTTGACTGTGCAGCCACTACTTACACCTCAGCATGTGCCCCTGGTGCCAAGGCAGTAGCTATTCCTCATTTCCCTAGGCACACTATCACCACTCAGGACAGAAGAGAATGGGAAGTATTATATCTTCAATTTCCTCAAGAAATATAAACTTACACCTAAAATACGAGTTAAAAGAAAAATCCACACATGTCATTAATTTAAAAAAAAAACAAACCCTGATAATTGAAACTAGAAATGATATTCTCAGCACATCACATTCTCTCTTCTGAGTCTCTTCAGGATCATCCTTGACACATACATGGGAACCTTCAAATAATCCATACATTAATATTATTAACAAGTAATTCTCCAGTGTGATAATGACTATTATCTTCTGAACTTTGTAGATAAAGTAACTGAGAAAGACAAGATTATTTTCCTCCCTTTTCAAAAAAAAAAAAAAAAAAACAAGCAAATCCAGATAATATAACTTCTTCAACACATCAAACCCTTTTGTTATCATGGGTCCTATTTATCTCCTTCCAAAATGGACTGGATGAAGTTACACACCATAAAAGGAAAGAAAGAGAACTAGTATGTTCTGAACACCTAAAATGTGCTAAACACTGTGTTGGTAACTCAGATAATAATTAAAACAACGATGAAAACAGTATTGGTCTCATTTTAGGGATGAGAATAGTAAGACATGGTGAGGTTACTTTTCTAAGATCACATAGCTAGGAAGTATTACAATCTAAATTTGTTTAGAATTTGCACCCAGCTCAAAGCCAAGGCATGCCATTTTTTTCTATAGTATGCTGATATAATAAAACCAGAAAGCACAAATCAAATAAACAAGCAAACAAATAAATAACAAAAAAATACAAGTTATAAGAGCCTAGAGAACAAGAAGATAAATATTCTGTATACAGAAAAGAACTGATTGTATTTTGTTTTTAGTCTCTATTTAAATTCCAGTTAGTTAACATACAGTGTAATACTAGTTTCCGGTGTAAACTCAGTGATTCAGCACTTCCATGCATTACCCCGTGCTCATGCCAAGTGCCCTCCTGAATCCCCATTACCTATTTAACACATTCCTCCTCCCACCTCGCGTCTGGTAACCATCCATTTCTTCTCTGTAGTTCAGAGTCTGTTCCTTGGTTTGCCACTTTCTTTTTCTTCCCATAATTGTTTGTTTTGTTTCTTCAATTCCACAAATGAGTGCAATCTTATGGTATTTTAACCCACATCTTAAAGATTTTTTTTTTTTTTTTTTTTTTTTTTTTTTAAAGATTCCATTTATTTGACAGAGAGAAACCACAGAGAGGCAGGCAGAGAGAGAGGAAGGGAAGCAGGCTCTCCGCTGAGCAGAGAGCCCGACGCGGGACTCGATCCCAGGACCCTGAGATCATGACCTGAGCCGAAGGCAGCGGCTTAACCCACTGAGCCACCCAGGTGCCCCTTAACCCACATCTTAAACTTGCACTATCAGCCAGGGCAAAGAAGGAAGTTGCAGGGGTAGGGCCCTCATTTATCTAATAAAAAGACGACTGGTTGATGAAGAAGGAGAAATGGTGTACGAGTTCTAAAAGAGGGTTCTTAGGTAGGTCACAAACTGAGGTGCACACAGGAGAATCCATTTTCTCCAGATCAGTAATTCAGAGATGGCAGAGAGGACATTCACATAACTGCTTCTTACACGAACCCATTTCTATAATCAGGTGCAAGTAAACCCAGATAGCATGCTGCTAATGTAATTGGAAAAAAATAATAATGCGGGGCACCTGGGTGACTCAATCAGTTAAGCATCTGCCTTCAGCTCAGGTCCTGATCCCAGGGTCCTAAGATCAAGCCCCACACTGGGCTCCCCAGCAGGAAGTCTGCTTCTCCCTCTGCTGACTCCCCCACCCTGGCAACTGCTCGAGATATGCACATATCTCTCTTTCAAACAAATGGATAAATCTTTTAAAAAAAAAAAAAAAGACAACCCCACGCCAAAATTTATCTTTCTCAAATCGTTAGATCTGACTCTTCCTATCTCATCTTTGGTTCATTAGCAAAATGTCTTTCTTTTTTTTTTTTACGATTTTATTTATTTATTTGACAGGGAGAGAAAGATCACAAGCAGGCAGAGAGGCAGGCAGAGAGAGAGGGGGAAACAGGCTCCCTGCTTAGCAGAAAGCCCAACTCGGGACTCAATCCCAGGACCCAGAGACCATGACCTGAGCTGAAGGCAGAGGCTTAACCCACTGAGCCACCCAGGCGCCCCAGCAAAATGTCTTTCTGATAACAAGAAAGGGCTACGGCTTCTGCCAGAACAGCCGGTCATTTTTTTAAGTCATTTGGCCTGTCAGTCCATCAGTCAGTCAGTCAACAAATATTGATTAAGTGTCCACCATTGGTCAAATACTGTGTTAGGTACATGTGAGATCAACAGATATGGCCCATTTCAATGAAATTTATACTCTAGTGGAGGACACAAATCACCTAGTCACACAAATATTTATATTCAAACCCCAGTAAGTCTTAGGAAGGCATCCTGTAGCGCTGGGAGCTAGTATCAGGGGGAAATGATCGAGGCTGGAATAGAGGTGGGGAACAGGTTAAGAAATGCATCCCTTAAATTCTTCTAGAAGAATCGATTCGAGGTACCTGGGTGGCTCAGTGGGTTAAGCGTCTGCCTTCAGCTCAGGTCATCCCAGGGTCTTGAGATGGAGCCCCATGTCGGGCTCCCTGCTCAGTGTGGAACCTGCTTCTCCCTTCCCCTTTGTCACTCCCCCTGCTTGTGCACTCTCTCTCTTTGTCAAATAAATAAATAAAATCTTTAAAATTCTTTTAAAAAATAAAACAAATGATTCCTAGATAGTGTTCCCTTCAAGTCAAGCATCTTGTTTAAATACATTTCTTGTTTAAAAAAAGAAGAAGAAATGCATCCCTGAAAAGGTGGCACGTGAGCTGAGGTCTGGCTTGCTCCTGCTAAGCAGGGAATTAGCCATCTCTATTCGTGGATTGAGCTCAGCACCACACTGGAAAACATGAAGTATACAAAGAAACCTAACATATACACCTTTGAAGTTTCAGTTCAATTAGGCAAAAATCACATGTACACATGAGACATGAATGGTACAAAAATACACGAGAGAAGCATCAAGTAAGTGGCACAGATAAATGGTGATGGGAAAACGTTAAGGACTGGCATAACCCAGAAAGAGTTCTCAGTTAAGGTAGGACACAGCATGGGCCCTACAACAATAGTTTTCTAATGTTTTGGATTAAAACACACAATAAGAAATACATTTTGCGCCAGGGCCCAATAAAGGCATACAGACATAAAACAAAAACTAAAGTTTCATGAAACAAAACTTGCTCTCACAACATGTGGTCCAAATCAAATATTTCTGTTGTATTTTGTTTTTAAAATTTCTTCTTTATGTTACTCACAGCCCCCTAAACTGAGCCCCTTGCCCAACTAATGTGTTACAACCTAACGTTTGAAATTTCTGTAACAGTAGGGAGTTCTGCCCACAGTAAAGGTCTTTCACACAGATAAGAGGAAACCAAGAAGCGATTCTCATCTCCTATAAAAGTGGCCCAAGCAGACATGACCTTTAATTCCTTCCCAGCACTTCTCCGGCTTCTCCTCATTTCCAGTCATGTAGCTACCTCAGCAATGAGGAATCCATACCACATATTTACAATATAGCCTTGTCTGAGGGGTTATCCTCACCACTATCCTCTACCACTATTGGCAGGACCAACATGACTCTTGGTCCACATGTATGACGCTCCCTTACATGAGTAGGTGAAAATGGCTATCAGAGGGGCGCCTGAGTGGCTCAGTAGATTAAGCCACTGCCTTCGGCTCAGGCCATGATCTCAGGGTCCTGGGATCGAGCCCCACATCAGGCTCACTGCCCTGCAGGGAGCCTGCTTACTCCTCTCTCTCTGCCTGCCTCTCTGCCTACTTGTGATTTCTCTCTCTGTCAAATAAATAAATAAAATCTTTAAAAAAAAAAAAAAGAAAGAAAGAAAATGGCTATCAGAGATATGACTGCGTCAAAATTCTGGGCAGACCCACATTTCAGCTGCTGAGGCCACACACGAGCAGGGGAAATTTACCCATGAATCCAGTACCTTTCTTCAGAGGCATCAGTTTAAGGCCCAATTCAGTTTTCCAAGATCAGTCCTTATATTACTGTTCAGACCTCCAGTTACTAGAGATAGAAACAGACATATCATCCAGAGGAACCTACCAATTTCCCATGAATTCTATTGCAATCCCTCATCAGTACCCACCAGTGGTGATAAACTTTCATCTAGGAAAGACACTGAATTCTTTAGCCACGCCTACCTGAAATACTTAACTTTTATTAAGAATGGACTTAACAAAAAGACTCAAAAATCTGACCTATAGATCTGACCTAAGAGTGTGAGAAGAATAGCGCTCATCATCACCAGCTTTATAAATATTCACAGCCATTCCCTGTTGTTGTTGTTGTTTTTTAAATAAATTGTTAACTTGAACCAAAATAATAATCCGTCTGAATAACCTGAAACAGGTTAAGCAAGGCATCTATCACGTGTAGTGATACAAATTATGCAAATACATTTATTGAGTAGGTATTCCAAAATTGATAAATAAGTATTTCTCATTTTGTCCCACTCGTTTACATGCCTCTTTTAAAGAAAATCTGAAAGAATGGTTCTCTTCCTCCGCCGGTGGGCACAGCTGAGGTTACCAGTCCAGGAAGTACTAGAGAAATTCCTCTGCGGCTGTTGCTGTCACTGCCTTTCATAAGCTCCTGCTAACCCATCCCCAGAGCAGCTCACCTATCCCAGTACCTCCTGTACTGCCTCCTCACCTAATCTGGCTCACGCTGGGGTTTTTCATTTGTTTGATGCTTGTGTGTTGTAATGGGAAGAGTACTGATGCTAAAAGGCATCTGGGCCTCTAAAGCTAACCCAGAAAGGTTAGCTTTCTGGTCACCTCTGTGCGCTCTTCACCACACCCATTCCAAAAGCCAGCAGCCCTGCTAGAAATTGTCATACAAGAGAGGGTAAGAGGGGCCCTCTGGCAACCAGATCAAGGAAGTTGTCTGTGGGGTTTTCAGCAGTAAAGGACCTGTTAAGAGATTCGACTCAGACCTCATTCTTCTCCCTCTCCTGTCAAAGGGAGAGGTTAGGTAGCATTTACACTTGCACACTTCCGTAGGAGGAACTGAGAGCAAGCGGCTCAGTCTATTTAAACGGTTGGGAGGGAAACGAAGCCCGTGCACTTGGGGATTACTGCGTTTGCTCTTACCCGCCCAGTGGTAAGGTCAGGGCCGGGAAGGGCACGTTTGTCCAAGGGCATGGAGAGTTGTTTTTCTCGGGTCCTCCGTGGGGTAATGTAACATTTACTTGAGGAAAGGCTGGGTCCTGAGGGGTGGCCTGGGAGTCAAATGAAGGCCCGTGAGGCACTCAGCGTGGGGCTCAAGGCCCGGGCGCAGACGGGGCAGGCTTGGGCCGCTTCCCAGGTTTCGGGCGGCGGTCGCTCCGGGGGCCGAGGCGCCAAACATCCGCCTGCTGCGCTTCCTGGCCCAAGTGGGCCGTGAAGGCACCTCCGGCGCCTCTTCGCCCTGGTTTGGGGAAAAGGAGACCAAGGTCCGGAGGCAGCGGGGCTGGTGCGAGGACGAAGCGGGGCCACGCTTAGCCCCGGCGCGGGTGATGCCCGGGAGGCCGGTGCGGGGGCGCAAGCTGGAGGCGCGGGCGCAGCTGCGGGGGGAGGAGCAGGAGGGGGCGCGGGCCGCGAGGCTGGGGACCGAGGCGACCCGCAAGTCCCCGCGGCCTGGGACGGGCCCCGGGAAAGGCCCTGGTCCCCGACTGACCTCCACCTCGCGACCGGTCAGGGATGGAGCCTGTAGCTTTCCAGGCTCCGGACGGTCCCCGCGCGGTTTCCAGGGACCGCAGCCAGGCTGCGCCTCCCCAATGCAATTTTGACCGGTGTGTCCCCGTCGGCCGCCTAAGGCCACGGCAGGAGGGAGCAGAGGCCGAGAGAGAAAAAGGGAATGGGGTGGGGGAGGGGATCCGGAGCGAGGGAGCGGTGTCATTTCCACCAACTGGGCTCCTTCCTGACCCAGCCGCTCATCTGTCACCGCTGTCTCATTCCTGTTATTTACATCTGTCTTTAGCATTCTAATTACTCGCTTTATTACTTTAGCCTGGAGGAATCCTGTAAAAAACAACGGAGATGAGGATCCTACCACACAATAAAACTACCCAAAATCCCCACTGCACATTATACGGAGCACTCGAGAATATTTGTGCTGTTATATGACCTCAATATGTCCTTAGATTGATCTTATTATATCTTTCTTTCTCCCTTCTCTTTCTCCATGTGCGAGTAATAAACTCTCTTAAGGTGTGGACGGCGAGGAGAAGCTGTTCAACAAATGATGAAAATGAGATTATTCTCAAAGAAGAAGGTAAAGGGGAGAGAGGGGCTTAAAGAAGACTTGGAGGCATTTGGACCAACCCCACCCCCATCCAGTTCCTAAACTCTTGGTTTTATTTTTATTCCCTCTGATGAAATAGAGCCATCTTAGCACTTGGGTCCAGGGCTGAAAGAATCTTGGAAATTTAGAGGAGAAAATAAAATGCCTAATGTCTTTCATTATCTTGCATTAATCTGAGTCCCCAGAAGGTCTCAGGAGGGGAAGTGAATTTAGAGGAGAGAGAGAAGTGGGGTTCAAATTCATGATAGGTTTGAATGTTTTTCTTTTAATGTAAGATTTAGAAGGGGGGAAGGCAGGTGCAGGAAATCGTACTAAACCCCTCAGAGCAGGATTCACAGATCCACTCAGGACTTGAATCAAAGGAAGGCTGATACAACCTACCAGAAAATCCGGGACAAAATGCAGCTCTCTAAACTGTTATTTATTCCTGCTAGTGGAATTATTGTTGCACTCAGTTGCAATTTTCTGGCTGTGCTAATGGTTTTCTTTATTGTGTTACACTAACATAATCTCCTCCAGAAAGAAAATGACAAAATATATGGATTTTTAGATAAATAACTGAGGTAATTTATTGGCCTTTATGCTCTTCTGATGGGGTGGTTGATAGATAATGTAATAATATGTACATAATTAAGCCGGTTTACTGTACCTCAGTCAAAATAGGTTCAAGGGCAGTATCTCTGTCTTTCAGTCTATGGTTTTCTCAATGGATATTTACTTCCTCCAATCAGTGGAATAAAGGGCAGACCTCAGGAAGTAAACAACAAGGCATTAACTAAGGGATGGAGGTGTGAAGAAAAAAAAAAGAAAAGAAAAGTAAACTGGCAAATTGTCTCATCAAGGACCTTATATTAGGGCCCATTTTTCTATGCTCCCTGCTCCTCACAAGGCTCAGTGAGCCACAGTAAATATGAATTGATGAGAAAAAAGGAAACACTGAAGATAAACATAAGCCTTCCCAAAGGAAGGGATGACTTACACCTAGGTCAGGGAATGGGCCTTCAAAAACACCTCTGCAGGTCTTTGAGACCTGCTGTCAGAGAAACATGAAGGCTTCTGGGAGATTATTCATAAGGAACTTGGTCACCACATGGCCCCTTGCCCTGGCTTCTGGAGGTTGCCCATTCAAGGCATGGTATACTTGCTCTTCCAAACTCATCTAAATTACATCAATAACAGAGCGCACTCTTTAATGAGCTCTCAACTTTAAAGACTTGAAGGATATTAACAAGCCGCTTGACAAATGGTGCTTAGAAGCACATTAAAGATGCTGCTAATGGAGCGCATAATGACGGCTAATTTTCGATCAGATATAAATTAGAGCCCCAACAGTTATTTGCCTTAAGGACTTTATGTAAATGATTCTGTTCTGTATAAACTGAAAAGCGAAGAGAGCCTTGCCATTTTGGCAATCCTTGTGGATATGATTAATAGATCTGCAACAGAACTGGGCAGAGACAACTGATGGCATTTCCATCTAAAAGTCAGTGTGTTTAGGTAGTAAATATGATGTCTTTTAGAGTCCTATGTGCTTCTTCAACCAAAGAGTAGAAATGTCCTTGGCATCTCCTCCACATGGTTAAAGAGGTTCATAAAAGGGCGTCCAGACTCAACTCCCTCAGACCTGTATGTACCCCGCACCCACCAAGACACCCAGAACAGACACAACTCTTTCCTTAGGTAAGACCCAGGGCTGTTTGTATGCTCCCAAACCACACACCTCCATACCTCCACAAAGACACAGATCACTTTCCAGGATCTAAGCTCTACTGATCACAGTTTTAGAAGCTTCTCATTGTGAAAACACTTGAGATCTCATTTTTAGCTTTGCACACAATTCAGCTTCTGTAAGAAAGTGCTGGGGAGGGATTGGGGGAGGGGAAGTGAGGAGGAAGAGGAGGGGAAGGAGAAAGATGTTGGTGGTAGTGTTGTGATGGGAAGAAAAAAGAGTGGAAAAGAATTTGAGAGCAGAAGGAGTTCAGAGAGGAAAGGTTGGAGGAACTCTAATACCTACTCAGTTTGAAGTGGAGGAGATATTTGTGGCTTTGCTTCCCCCACCTTCCTTCCTGTTACTCCCACATTGTAAGTGTTAAGTCAAGTTATCAGAGTGTATGAAAGGGTTTGGGGATTGATTCTTAAAACTGCTTCCTTCTGACTTGTTCCTGCCGTGACAGTTAAATGGGAAACCCGGAAGAGGAGTTACTCTAATATGGTGTTACCTGTATCCACTTTCTCTTTTATCACGTCTACTCGGCATCCCCAGGGCAAATGCCATCTGAAACTCTGCAGTTGCGTAGAGCTGCATCTGGCTGCAGTTTCAGGGATAGCATCCTTTCCTAAACAAGTAGAAAGAGTTTGTATAAGAGTGAGTTTGCAAAACCTGAAAAAGAGACAACTCTGGCTTGTCAATGGCTTATTATAAGTTACAAACAAAAGCTCAGCCTTTCTGCTGGAAGAAAGTCAAGCACTACTGCAGCTCAGGACAGTTTTCTCTGCCTTCCCCATCCAAAATAAATATGGATTTGGGGGATCATTTTTATAAGCTGCTCTTGGGCAGTGTTAGAGTTGATACAGAAATCCTGCCTCAATCAGAGAGCAGTTTCTACTAGTGAGAGTAGCTTCTAAGATTTCTTCATCCAAGCCATTTGAAAGATGAGTGTAATGAGAAGAGGGCAGGGAGAGGGGAGAAATGGAAGGGTGAGAGACTGAGCATTAAAGAGGTTTCTCTTAGACTGATTAAATCATTTTATCTGGGAGTAACTGATGCCCAATGGCCAGGCGTTAAATGGTGGAGAATAAAGATGCTTCTTACTATCATTACTGAGTTATGAAGTAGTTTCAAATTGGGGCACAATAAATACGATTCCTATTGTCCATTAAATCTGTCCACTCCTTTCTCCAACCCTCTTTCCCAATCACACATACTTCTGGTGCTAAAGGGACATTCAGGAAACATCTAGACATTTCTTCTACCCACTAGTGTAGGATTCTGAAACAGTGGGAGTAAGTAGAAAGAGCAGCCTCACCTCTTATTTTGTCTGACAGCAAAATCCTGCTTCTCTCTGTTTTCCACTGGCTGATTAATGCTCTGTGATGATGCCAAAACTGGATGATAAAAACTATTTTTTAAAAATAAAACGTAGAGTTATGTAAATAACAAAATTAGTGACAAAACCAAAGAATTTTGATTTCACCCAGTTTTAGGAGGAAAAGTCGCTGAGCTTTTCAGAATGGGAAGTGGGGTTTGCCACATTTCAACTCAGAGAGCTAGATTTGCTTATTCTTCTCCCTCCTGCCCAGCGTATATAGTTTGAGTCACCTTCAGGAAAATTTTGCAATTTTATTTACAGTGAACAAACACGTGTTACCAAGACTAATTACCAATTGTCTGGGTACTTGGGGTTCTCCCGGATCAAATTAAGAACACCTGATGAAACGGGACTGGTCTGGCCCCCCTCACTATGGCCTTACTATTTTATCATAACTTCCCTCTCTCTTTCATGTGTCTACACTGTCTCCGCTAGGGAGAGGGCAGACGTGGTTATTCTTTGCATTTCTCCCTCTCCCTGGGGAAAGATAGAGATTGCTCTCCTATTAACCACCAGTCTCCCTTCACACTCCTTTTTTCTTGCTCACCTCTCAAGCTCTGAGTGAATCCCGGGGGTTTTGGTGGGAGGAGGAATAAGTCTTGCTGAAAAGGAAGGCAGCATGAGGAAAAAAAAAAAAAAATCAATGAAATGATTTAGGAAATAGAAGAATGGGCCCCTCTGACAATACTGTAATTAAAAGCTCTCAGGGCTGCAAAGTGAAAAGTTGATGAAAAAAAGTGCAAGTTGCCAACCGATTCTTACTTAACAAATTTAGGACCCTTTCATGAAGTTAGAGACACCATTTAAGGATATGAACGCCACAGCCCTCAAAAATGACTTTTCTCTCGGAAGGAATAAGAACTCCTAGTTCAGCAGCCAGGGACGGCGTTCTCTTCCCCACTCATCCTCCACGCCAAAGACCAAAGAAGACTCCGGAGGCAGAGGAGAAAGCAGTGGTTTTCATTCTGGTTTCAGGCAAAGAGGCGGTCACATCCGGGTACTGAGACGGAAAGTTAGCCAGATCCCGCGTTGTTAGCTAGATCCTCCAAATTGGTACCAAAATGGGACTTCAAAACGGTGAACCTGGATGCTCTGTCCGGAAGCCACCACAAAGTCCAGGAGAGCCCAGAGCCTGAAGCCCTGAAACCTGATTCCAAATGGAGCACTCCATCTAATTCTGGCCCCGCGCCCCTTCTGAGCCCAGCTGCAGGCAGGCGGGTCCCCATGTCCTTCCTGGCAGTCACGGACAGCTTCAGGTTTGGAGCCAGAAGTGCCACAGCCAGAAGACACGGGATTTGGGCTCTGTGTGTAGGCAGGACTGGCAGGAAGGACACCTGTGGCAAACAAAACGTCAAAGCCAGTTAGGTGCACTTAAAAAAAACAAAAACAAAAACAAAAACAAAAATGCAGGAAGGTCAGTCTAAAGCACATTCCAGTCTAATCACTTGTCTGTAGCGAGATGTAAGACGGAGAGATTTTGAGTGAGTTTGTAAAGTTTCATCAAGGCATGCTGGCCCCCAGGGAACGTCCCTGTGTCTATCCCTGTGTTGTGATGTTGTGAATACCCATCTACCTGTGTGTGTTACCTGGATGACAATTTTCCATGAAAAACACAGAGTTGAAGTAAAGGACGTCTACCACTCTTGGGGTCGGTGGCTTTAGGCCAAGCCTGAAGAGGCTAGGAAGTATGTATGTAGTATGTATGTATGCATGCATGTGGGGGTATGAATCCTGAATGCGGTAAAGTGATTTGGCTCTGGCCGGGTCTTGGCTCACCTTTAAAGTAGACCTTGCCTTTGCGGAGCCACAGGGCCCTCTGGGCCTCAGAGGACCGTCTACACCAAAGGGAGAGACACTTCATTCCCACCTACCCCACCCCCAGTACAATGAATAGAAGTCCATGGGTTTAAAACAAGGAAATTGACAGACCAGGATTGGAGCAGGGGTAGCTAGTCTGGGCAAAGATTCCCCAGGAAATCTTACCCTTTCATATCTGGACCCTGGACCGCTGCTGAATTCGGAGCATGAGGTGACTTTTTTTTTTTTCCAAAGGAATTACCTCAAGCTCCCTACCATATACACACCTCCATCACCTCATACACCAGGCCAATGATTCCCCAAACCAAGACCTACTCTTTCTCAAAGTCAGGGAGTCTACACCCCCATTTAACCAAATTGCACAGAGATAGACTGCCATTTGGCAAAACCCTGGTGTCCCTTCGGGGAAGTAGGACTATCTGGCCCTGTGTGTATTAACCATCTATCTTCTGTTGAGCCCACCAACTCAGAGCCCCCCAGGCCTTTCGGCCTGAGCCATTCCTGCAGAGGGTGTGGGTTTAAACCTCTCAATCACTTTCAAGCCCAGGAACCTGTTTTTTGTTTTTGTTTTTAAATCAAACTGCATTGATTTAACAGGATGACGCTGGCATCTTAAAGAATTCCAGAAGCCAGTTGGCGTCTTTCAAAAATATTTGATACATACTTCTAATTTTCTTGTGGCCTCAGATTGTTCAGGGAAATCCAGAAGCTACAAGGGAACCCCCTATCCCTCATCAAAGAAAAACAAACATTCACCAATATACACAAATAAGACTTTGAATATGCTCCCAGGATGCAGAAAATGATAAGGTTAGGGGACAGAGGAAGGAGGAAGTATTGTATTTATGAAAAATTGAAACAAAAAATTTAGGAACCACGACCCGGGCACATCGGAGTGCGAGGGGGGCTCAGGTTTCTCTTAGCTACAGCAAAGTCGGGGGGGGGGGGGGGAAGGGGGAGGGTGCTCGCTTTCTGCCAAGTGACAGCTGGAGTAATGGCTGCAGACCCGTGCGGAGGTGGGGGTGGGTGAAGCTGGGCGTGGGGGGGGGGGGCAGTAATTACTAGCCTGGCTCACCCGCCTCCTTACTTTAGAGCAAACGCGTTCTTCTTGCGCGTCCAGCTGCGCGCTCGGCTTGCTGCTCCGCCTCGGGGCATCCCGGAGCCTGAATAGGGGGTGGGGTGAGTGCTAGAGGACTTTAAATCGAGGTTCCCAAAAGGCTTCTAAACTAGTATCTCCCTAAGGTCCCATCCTCGCAGGGCTGTGGAGTCAAGGAAGTCTGAACCGGGACGGCTCCACGCCCAGGAGCCCCCAGCCGGGCGGCCCGCATTAGGGACCGGGCCAAAAGTGAGGGTGGTGGGAAGTAGTGATGCAGTGTGGGTAGCAGGCCAGGAAACGGTGATCTATCAGACCTGGCTGCAGAGGACTCAAACACACCGGTCGAAGGCAAAGCTAGGCCAGGTCACAGTCTACGCCGACCACCTCCCCTCCCGGTCCACAAAAGCTCAAACCTTCAGAAGGTGCACTAGCTCCATTGGGCCCCAGAACCCTTAAGTTAAGCATACACCAAGGCATCCGCGCTGGGAAAGGCGGGGTAGAAGAGTAGGGGCTAAGTTCTCCACCTCCTCCCGCCGCCTCCCTCCCGCAGGCTGGAAGCCTCACGTAGTCTGGGATTTTTTTTTTTTTTTTTTTTTTTTTTTTTTTTTTTTTTTTTTTTTTTTTCTTTTCAGAATAATTGATGGGTCCAGTTCTCCAGAGCTTTCCCGGTGAGAGCGCGGCGGACCGCGCTAGAATTTAAATAGACGTGATTAGTAAAATGCAAGGGGGCAAGGCGCCCGGGCCTCTTTCTCCCGGGTTCCTGGCTGCACGCCTGGGAAGCCGTCGCCTCCCCCACGCTCTGGGAGCCACTGGGGGCCAGAGCAACGTGTCCAGCGTGGGTGGACGGCTCTGCCCCCCACCCCCGACTTCTATGGACTCTAACCCTCACCCATTCGCGACCAGCTTCTCACCAAGGTGCACCCGAATTGGAGGAGAGGGAAGTTGGGGCTGACATGCAACCCAAGACCAGCAGGTGCAAAGGGGTGGTAAGCCAGAGCTGTGGATGCAAGGATCTTGATTCCTCCACACGGCCAGAGCCGGCCAGGCGCACGCGAAGCCTTAGCCTCTCGGTAATCGCTCTCCCCACGCCTACTTCTCTTACACACAGTTCCTTTTCTGTACCTCCGCTTTCACCCGTGGTCCTCTCTCCAGGTTGCGAAGCCTATGCAGCCAAGGCCTCAGAACTCAAAGCAGCCTCCACTTACCCAAATCTCTAAGAAGGTCCCCTCCACAAATAAGTGACCTAGGCTGGGAAAAGCTTTCGCCTTTGCTGACTCTCATATCCCTATTTCATCGATTTGTTCCTGAAAAGGGGGCTGTGCATTCTTATAACATCTACGGCCAATTAATATTGCATTAACTCTATTAAAAAAAAAAAACAAAAGCACCAGAATACTGCACCCTATCAAAGCCATCTATTATTCACAGAAATGTAATTGGAGACCTAAGATATGTGTGTTATGGGCCAATGGAGGAAAACAGAGTCGTGACAATATTTCAGAAAGGAAGGGGATCCGAGGGTATCTAATATTTAATTTCAAATCTGTGGTTTTCTAATTCGAGATTAAAAGCAGTCACGTCTTTGAAGCCAGACAGTTGGTATAAATGTACAGTTAAAATATTCTATTCCACAGTCCCTAGACAGAGCTCTCTGCTCGTCCCAGGCTTCATTAAATTTTTATTATCATCCCAGACTAGAGCAGGGAATGAGCAGAAAGACTGTCCATCTAATTGCAATTGATAAAAAAAAAAAAAAGCTCTTAGATTTCCCCCCCTCATTTTAATATATTAACAGCAGTTTTCTTTATGTGTCCAGTCTTTCCCAACCCTGTGATACACACAATCACTTTATCACACAAATACATTTTCCACCTCCAAGAGGCACCAGGCTTGGCTGTCTTCTCTGCCCTTCGAGAAGGCCTTGGGGGGTTAGTGGGAGTGGAGGGAGAGAGTAGTGGAGGCTGGCTTTGGAAAGTGATGCTATATGAAAAAAGAAAAAAAAAGGTGACATCAGTTCTTGAAGCATCTGGTGGAAAGATCAACGAGAGACAACATCTGCACTAAGCTGGTTCTTCCTGTGGCAAGATGAAAGCATATTGTTACCCAAACAAAACAAACATTATTAAACTGGGCTGCACTTTTCAACAGCCTTTCCACTCTGTGAGATGAAAGCAAAGAGCAATATTTTCATTTTATTTCTTTATTTCTCACTACTACCCCCCCACCTCTCTCTCCCTCCCTCCCTCTCTCTATCTCTCTCACTCTCTCACATACACAACTCAAAACATTTGTTCTTCTTGAGCCTTTATATGTGTTGCTAATCTGACTGTCATACCAGATGACTATAGATTGTGTGTGTGGGGTGTGTGTGTGTGTGTGTGTGTGTTCAGGGAGTCTATCTCAATTTTTTGCTTTAAATTTTTTTTGAAACTGGGGTAAATAAAGCTTTTCATCTCCAGGCCTTGAAAGTATAGAATAAAACCCACAGTTTGCTTTCTGAGCAGCTTCCTATTATCACATCGCCACTTAATTTTATTTCTATTCTCTCCAAGTTAAATAGAAAGACTAGCTCACAAGGGAGCTGCCATGTGCCTACAGACTGAGGATGTCAAGCAGAGAGACTCACTGTGCAAAGTTAATTTCAATTCCCGAGGAGGATTTCACATTCCGGCTGGCTCTGACCCACAGTAATTAGCTGAGATAACTAATGATTACTTACTTATTCCTTGTAATTATCTGGATTTAATAATTTGCTGTGTAATTTATTAATTCACTCATAATAGCCTTTCAGTACTGTGAAAGGCTCCTTTAAAGGGGCAAAGCAGGAAAAATTTAGTGATTTTTTTTTTCTCATTGCCATAAATCTGTCTTCTGACAAATGTAGACTTCAGGAACATTTCTATCATCATAACTATCTGGGAACCTTTGTCTTCTTTTTTGTCCTATCAGAACACCAATCTAACTTTTTTTTCCTTAGCCTTATGTTGCAGCACCTCCCTCCAAGACCAAATGAACAGTGAAGTACAGTTTTGAGTTTTAATGTGCACCTTTTACCTGGAGTATAAATTGTTTTCACCAAGTAATTTAAAATGTTTATTTCTAAACTTGCAGTCATGGCTTGCTTGGAAAAATTTGAGCTTCATCTTCTGAACAATATGACTTTTAAAATCAAGTGAATTTTTTAATGCCCTTTCCACCATGTCTTCAAGAGTGTCCCCGATAGATAGACCAAAATGAATTCATTTAAAATTTGAATTAAAGCATTTTTACACCCCAAATTGCAAGTCCCTTGGCAAAGAGAGGCCTCAGAATCTGTCCTTGACAGTGAAAAGACTTAGTTATGTTTGCCATTTATTTTTAAAGTATGTTTTATAGAAAATTGAAGAACATTATGTTGAACATAAATCCTAATTGTTTCACTTGCTTTTTCTTATTTCCATTATTTTTCCCCAAGCTATGTGTCAATGAGACATAATCTGATGAAGAATTGACCAACTGATTTAATGTCAAATATCCAAAGAAACCTGCACTCTTTCTGGATAATATCAGAATACAGTTGATGTAGAGAGTACTCAGATATCAACCAGGCCTTACATGATCTTTGTTGTTAGACATTTATTCCATTCTTGTTTAGACTTAAATGATCACAATGCACAAAAAGATTGGATCAATTGCCTTTGGAGAAGTTTTAAGAAATAAACTGTATAGTTCTGAAATATCAAATTGTGGATGACCATGTGTACTGCTAAGCCAATTCATAAAATATCTCTTTCTAATTACATAGTAATTATTGTGGACCTTGAAGAGAAAAATTAGGAAATGAGTCATTAATGCCAATGGATTTGATTGATATGACAAGGCTCTTCAGCTGCAACTTGCTATCTATCCATTTCAGTATTTTGAAAGTCAGTGCTAAATAAATATTTCTCAATAGTTTATACCAGGTTCATTTTGTTCTTATCTTTTACTTCTTCTTTAAGATTTATCCTCTTCTCTCCAAATTCCTTTGGTTTGTTTTGATATGTCTCTGTGACTCTCATTAATAAAAACTTTCAGAGGGGCACCTGGGTGGCTCAGTGGGTTAAGCCGCTGCCTTCGGCTCAGGTCATGATCTCAGGGTCCTGGGATCAAGTCCCACATCGGTCTCTCTGTTCAGCAGCGAGCCTGCTTCCCTCTCTCTCTCTCTGCCTGCCTCTCTATCTACTTGTGATCTCTCTCTGTCAAATAAATAAATAAAATCTTTAAAAAATAATAAAAACTTTCAGAATATTTTTTTAAAATTCTGATTTTCCCATAAAACAAACACATTTAAGTAGGCTTAAATAATGGATACAATTTCCATCTTGTAGGCAAGAGAGCTTCTTTTTTTACCTTTGTAATAATGTAGAGAAGATGTACTTAAAACTGATAGAGTTTTAAAAGTGCAGGAACATGGGAGACAAAAAATACTTGGTGAGTGAGAGGGGAAATATAGGTCTTCACTCTCAACTGTTGAAGTGAATGGATAGCTGTTGTTATTATGTCATTTTTTTTCATTTAAGTCTTGGACAAACATGCAACACAAAAGTTACCATGTACTTCAAATACACTAAAAGTATACCTATTTTATTTCTGTTTAATATATTTCTTAATCTTGACTTCTTTTACAGGATTTCTCTCTTCATTTAAAGAGGTCATATTTGTAGAAAAAAACACTAGCACACCTGTCTTTCTTCTATGACTCCCCATTTTATTAAGGCACATATCCTAGACTTAGATAACAGCTACATAGGAGAAGGTGTATTTATTGAAGATAAGTTTAATCCTAGATCAGAAAACCTGGCTTGCTACACACTCAAGCCACTTAATTCATTTACTCTGGAAAATGTAAGCAAGCAGAAAGTTCTCCAGCTGGCTGACACTGCTTGGTCAAATGTGTGCTGGAGTAGGACTAAGTAATGTGGTTACTATCCGTGGTGCTGAAACCAGGACCTAGTGTAGTGAGATAAAGGCTGGCTATTTGAAAAGACTCTTCAAGAAAACTGAACCTAAATATAGATAATAATGTAGACGAAGGGACTTCCAACCTCCAAAAT